>NC_135822.1:57514679-57814679 GCF_964213995.1 Mustelus asterias | reverse complement strand
CCATGTCCCACGAATGAATGAAAAAAAAATCTCTTCTTACAGTTGACTTGGTCTGTGAGTGCAAGAGTTCTAGCCTTGAATTTGCTTACATAACTGCAGCAATAATGATGCACTTACATGATAAAGAGTGGTGTTCTGTGCTCTGGCACAGACGTATGAGACGAATTAGCTTCTCCTGTGCTGTAAGATTCTGGGATAAATCATGATGTTTCGCTGACTCTTTGCTTTCCTTCCTTCAATAGGGTGTCTGCCGATTGCCAGATGATAGTGATGGTGTCGATTACCCATTCAGGAGAATTGACATTCGGTGAGTTAATTGCATAATACTCAAATATTGCAAATTCAGAAGTCACCCAGGATGGGGTGCAATACCCACAACTCTCAGCTATCTAATCCGTCTGGTCAGAACTCCAAGGTGGTCATCAGATTCGCTACAAATTTGTCAGGAAAATATCCTGGGAATAGTTGTTTGGTGAAATTAGTCCATGTTGCTTGCTTTTCTTAAATGATTTGCCTATATATAAAAACTGTTAATCATTCCACTCTTCATCAATCTCAGAAAGAAAGTTAGGAACCATGTAAAATCTAAATTGACTGCAGGTGCAAACTTTATATCCCTACTGGGAAATGGTGCACAGAGCGGCATGGTGGTTAGCACTGCTGCCTCACAGCTCCAAGGATCTGGGTTCGATTCCTGTCTTGGGTAACTCTGTGTGTGGAGTTTGCACATTCTCCCCGTGTCAGCGTGGGTTTCCTCCGGGTGCTCCGGTTTCCTCCCACACTCCAAAGATGTGCGAGTTAGGTTGATTGGCCATGCTAAATTGCCCCTTAGTGTCCCGGGATGCGTAGGTTAGAGGGATTAGTGGGGTAAATATGTGGGGTGATGGGGGTAGGGCCTGAGTGGGATTGTGGTCGGTGCAAGCTCGATGGGCCGAATGGCCTCCTTCTGCACTGTAGGGTTTCTATGACTAGAACAAGTTAACAAAAAATAATATTCTCCATTATCATTAAGTAAATTCTAACATTTTTTTCCTTACGTTTGTGATGTGTCTTGGACTGATTTTTCTTCATATTAAAATTGTTCTGTGTATCGAAGTTGCTGAATAAACGAGTGGACACATCACTTTCTTGGAAATAATATGATGTTGTTATAGCTGCCTGTATGTCTCTGGCCACAGTGATCATTTAGATGGTTAAATGATCACAAGTAATAATTAACCTTGAATGCTAATATCTACAATCTATGTTTTTTCGATGGGTTTTGTTTATAACTTCTCTTGGTTGCTTCCCCTCTCTCAGTTTGGGTCAATTCCGTAACCTGTTTTCCTTACTCTTAGCATTCTAAATCCATAGAATTTTAGCCTCATTATAGCCTCAACTAAGGTCATTGAGTCCATCCTGCCTCTGCCAGCCCATTGTTAGAGCAATCCAAAACTAAACCCATTGCTTATGCTTTTTTGTTCATAGTCTTATATTTTTTTGCTGCTTCAAATGTTTATTCAGTTTTCCCGTAAAAGCTGTTATGTCTCAAGTACACCTTGTGGCAAATATTCCATGCTCCAGCTCCCCTCTACATAAGAACATTCATCTTTGCCTCTCTCTTCAATCTCTTTGTGATATTAAAGTCGATGAGTTTTTGTTACTGGATGCAGAATCAAAGGAGGTAGCCTTTCCTTAGCCACCCTATTAAAATCCGAACTAGTTTTATAATATCGTTAAGTCTTTTCTTGGCTTTTAAAACCAATTCCTGCCCATGTGTGCCAGTCTATTCAATCGACTGTCATTTGAACAATCGAGGGTCAGCACTTCTGACAAGATAAGATCCACAATTGACCCTACAGAAGGAACCAGAAAACACTCCATGTCTGTCCTGTTGCAAACACAGCCGCTTGTTTTAGACCCTTTCTGTTCTCCTCTAGACAGATTATGGAGGTTTTGGCAGGACTGTTGCAAAATGCTGAAGACTCTGAGAAACGTCTTTCACAGATGGCATTAAAAGACTGGCCAAATTCAAAACCAATTACTGAGGTCTTATCAGTTGATCTGAAAATTGTACTGTAGCATTTTCTACCAGAAGCTTATAATGGAGATGTGGTGACACTGCCTGAACAATACAATTCCTTCACCTGGATATTGTCTTATTTCTTGAATTATTCACCCATAGTGTTAGAACTTTTTAATTCTATTGTTTTGATGTGCTTTTTAAAAGAAAAATAATTGGATGTAGTACTATCTCAAATCTCTCCTCATAACTATAGATTCCTGGCATCAAGAATCAATGTTGTATGTTCTTGATGGCTTACATTTCTCTTCCATAGTCCGTTATTCAAATTTACCTCACTTTAGCCATTCCTTATACAATTACTGCTTCTTTATTCTATGCCATATATTTTGTTTCATTCATTCATGATATGTGAGTGTTGCTGGCTAATTACCCTTGAAATGGTGGTCTTGGGCAGCCTTTCTGAGCTGTTGCAGTCCATGCATCCACTCCCAGTGCTGATAAGAAGGGAGTTCCTGGATTTTGACCCAGCGATGGTGAAGGAATGGATATTTCTTGTCAAGTTAGGATGGCGAGTGGCTTGGAGGGGAACTTCCAGGTGGTGGTGTCCCCATGTGTCTGCTGCCCTTGTGCTTCCAGATGGTTGTGGTCGTGGGTTTGGAAGGTGTTGCCTAAGGAGCCTTGAGTTGCAGCTGTGCATCTTTAGATGGTACACATCGCTGCACTGTGTGCCGTGGTGGAGGGATTGAATGTTTGCGGAAGGGTGGCAACCAAGCGGGGCTGCTTTGTCCTGGATGGTGTCTGGCTTCTTGAGTGTTGATGGGAGTTGCACCCAACCAGGCAAATGGAGAGTGTTCCATCATATCTGAACCTCTAAGTCATTTTGTTTAGAACCCATCTGCATATTTTTGTTGAGTCAGTACTCTCATTCCTTGGTATTCCTCCCAGAATGTTGAACCTCACAACTCTCCACATTAAATTGTACCAGCTATTTGTCTACTCATTCCAGGAAGCCATTGATCTTCCTGACACCTTTTACTATCCTGCTTGTTGTTTACCAAACTCCTTGCTTCTGTGTTGTGTGTTCCTATTTTCTCCTGTTTTCTTTGGTGACTCTTTTGCTCCAAGATGGCGCCGGAGCGTGGTGACTTCTTGCAAGCTGTGCCCAGTATACCCTCTAATTCTATCCTTTACCCTCGTTCTATACTTTAAAAACTATATTCTAACTCTTTTAAACTCTGTAACAATGCTTTAAGTCAATCTCTTAATCTCAGTCCGGCATCGTCCCACAGTCCAAAGATGTGCAGATTAGGTGGATTGGCCGTGCTAAATTGCCCTTGGTGTCACGGGGACTAGCTAGGATAAATGCATGGGGTTATGGGGCTAGGGGCTGGGTGGGATTGTGGTCGGTGCAGACTTGATGGCTGAATGGCTTCCGTCTGTACTGTAGGATTCTATGATCTGTGATCTAATATTAAGTTGCTCTTTCTCTACACCCTAGCTATGACTGTAACACTACATTCCTTTCCTTCTCCATGAACGGTATGCTTTGTCTGTATAGCACGCAAGAAACAATACTTTTCACTGTATCCCAATACGTGACAATGATAAATCAAATCAAATTAGCTGCTAATGTTGCTGATGAATTTAAGTATAAAGCATTGATCTCAGCAGTAATTCATCCTTGATTGTGAGCAGCCTTGGTCACAAAGCTGAGAGTACCAAACGCCTATGTTTTAAGAAATCAGTCTGAACTGGATTTAAAGGCTCATCTTAAAAATTATTTTTGGACAGTAGGGTAAAGATGCTGCACTTTAAGAGAAAACTAAATTCAAAGGGAATGGAATATAGAGATAGGCGTACAAACCCATGGCCTTTGTTTTTTATCTGCACTCCCTTCAGATGTGATTTCCATTAAACTAATATTATGATTCCAACCTAAACATCCAAATTCTGCCTAACGTAGATTCTTGACATGGGTCCCAAGAACTGAACGTGTGAATGCAGTCATATTTTGATTCTGAGTTTTCCAGTTCAATAAGATTCACAGTGGTTAGCACTGCTGCCTCACAGCGCCAGGGACCCGGGCTCAATTCCCAGCTTGGGTCACTGTCTGTGTGGAGTCTGCACATTCTCCCTGTGTCTGCGTGGGTTTCCTCCGGGTGGTCTGGTTTTCTCTCATAGTCCAAAGATGTGCAAGTTAGATGCATTGGCCGTGCTAAATTCTCCCTCAGTGTACCCGAACAGGCGTCGGAGTGTGGCGACTCGGGGATTTTCACAGTAACTTCATTGCAGTGTTAATGTAAGCCTACTTGTGACACTAATAAATAAACTTTACGTTAAAAAGAAAATCGGTCTCAGTATTCCTGAGTTAGAATAGAAAACTGCCTATTCCTGCTGCAGAATATGGAAGAAAGGAGAAAGACAGGATCTGTCTCAGTCTTGATATCCTCCCACCTGGCTAAACGTCCTGCCAATACAAATTATCAAGATTATGTGAACAATGGTTATTTGGTTGTGGTGCAAGATGGTTGCTGGCATCTATTGAATCATAATCCAGCATTAATCCTGCCTTCAGGAGAAAAAGAACGGTGGGGGAATACAGAGAGGATGCTGAAAAGGAAGTGAACCAGCTGAATTTATATAAAGCTAAGGTTTGGGGCAAAGCAAAATGCTGAAGGTCCTTCATTTAATGCTAGAATAATTGACTACGGCTTTTCCTCCATGCAATTAATAATTGCCAATTCATCTTGGTCAGGGTTGACTTGTAATTAATACATGGAAACTATAGCTGGAACATATTGCTCAATTGTTCCTAACTGGGCATCTGATTCTGTTTACTTTATGTCTTCAAGTAGCCATTCAAATAACAGATTGATGGTGGTCTTGTATTTGTGGCCTGGACCTCCTAATTGGAGATGCTTTGTGTGTGTGGCCTCTAAGAGGAAAAGTAACATTTTTTAAAAGTAGCCTGATATTCCAGCTACATTTCAGTTTCTGCCAGGTGTGTTGGAGGGGGTGCCACATAGGCCACTGGCCACAGCACAAGGGATTTTGTGTTTATTAGATTATTATTTCATAAATTCAAGATAAGTTACTCTGACTAGGGAATTTACGAGAATATAAGCTGTAGAGTGCCACAGAACAGTGGGATATCTAGGACTGAAGGGTTATCAATTGCCACCAAAGTTGCCTCCTTCAGAGTTTGAGTGGGAGTCCCAAAAGTCCAAGTGAAAAACATTGTGGGATGTAATCCACACATTTTGCAGTGAATCAAGAAGGTGGCTTCTTGAGGACAACTAGAGATGAGCAATAAAGATCCACAGTGCCAACAATGCCTGAGAAAAGATGTGTGGCATCTCCACCATGAGAAATCTAAGGCCCTCAATGAAGTTTACGTTTTTGGAGACTCTTCAAGTAGCCATTGAATAGTACACAAGGAAAAGCTGCTGTCTGTTTGTTGATCCCTCCCTCACCACCAGTCTTGCTGCCTCCATCTATTTCTATTTTATTGATACTTTGGTCATGACTCTACCAACTTTCCAAATATGCTGATTTACGTTCTGTTCCTTCTTCCTCCATCCAGCTCTATTGCGATCCTTTGTCATTGCAGTTTTTCCCCATTGTCTTTGTCATCCTGAATTTCTTCGTCAAGCTTTAAATCCCAAAACTTAGCATTACCTAATCAGTAATCTTTGTTTTGGCTTGGCCTTTTGAACTTTATTGAATATTGGTGATACCTTTTCCTATATCTTGGCTCATTAGCTACATTTCTAACAAAAAAAAGTTCCTGAACGTTCTCTTTTCCCTTCTCTCACTCAGAGGAACTCATTTGGAAGCATTCTGTTTAAGTTTTTGCCTGCCTTTTCTCTCTTTAACTGTCAAGAAACATGAACATAATTATTTGCTTAATCAGTGCTTTGCTTAAAACAGAATTATAGATAGAGTTATAGTGATATGTGACATGGAAACAGGCCCTTCAGCCCAACTTGTCCGTGCCAACCAGTTTTCCTAAACTGAACTAATCCCATTTGCTCGTGTTTGGTCCAAATCCCTCTAAACCTTTCCCATCCATGTACCTGTCCAATTGTCTCTTAAATGTTGTAATTGTACCCCCTCTACCACCCCCTCTGGCAACTTATTCCATACACGCACCACCCTCTGTGTGAAAAAGTTGCCCCTCAGGTTCCTTTTAAATCTTTCCCTGGTCAGCTTAAACCTATGCGCTCTAGTTTTGGACTCCCCTAGCCTGGGAAAATACCTTGGCTATTCACCTTATCTACGCCCCTCATGATTTTATAAATCTCTAGAAGGTCACCCCTCATCCTCCTACACTCCAGGGAAAAAAGTCGCAGCCTATCCAACCTCTCCTTATAATTCAAACCTTCCAGTCCCAGTGACATCCTTGTAAATCTTCTTTGCACCCTTTAATAACATCCTTCCTATAGCAGGGCAACCAGAATTGTACACAGTATTCCAAATGTGACATTACCAATGTCTTGTAGAGTTGTAACATAACATCCCAACTCCTGTAGTCAATGCTCTGACCGATGAAGGCAATTGTTCCAAACACCTTCTTCCTGGTTCTTTTTTGCTATTACTCAATTCCATCAATTCAGTAAATCTTCCCTTGTAATATCAGCCACCATTTTATAATACCTCTTGGTGAATCTCTCCTACGTTTTGTCAAATTTGCTGCATTAGGGCATTATATCATACAAAGTTGAGCTTGGGATAACAGTATATGGTCTGTTGCTGTGTGTATTTTTTCAAGAGTCTCATGCTTACAGATTTTACTTAATAGTTTTGAATCGTCTCAGTGTTATTTCTGTTTTTGAAGGGAACAATTCATATAGGTTAACAGTAATTATTTTCATCCAATTCTCCATTGATTGAGCTCTGAAATTAAACTATTCTGCAATTTCAGGAGTTAGAAGATCACCAAATATAGAGGAGAGATCTCCATGGATTTGGCATCTCTTTACTGTTTGTGCTTGTTCAAAGTCCTGGCTGTTGCATATGGGCATTTGAAGGCGGCGTAATATGGCCTTGAAATTTGGTCACATAGCTCTGACTTTTCAGGCTCCAAATATCCTCCTAAATTGTCAATATGATTTAAAGTTTATTTATTAGTCACAAGTAAGGCTTACATTAACACTGTAATGAGGTTACTGTGAAATTCCCCTCGTCGCCACAGTCCAGCGCCAGTCCGGGTCAATGCACCTAACCAGCACGTCTTTCAGACTGTGGGAGGAAACCGGAGCACCCGGAGGAAATACACACAGCCATGAGGAGAACATGCAAACTCCACACAGACAGGGACCCAAGCCGGGAATCGAACCCGGGTCCCTGGCGCTGTGAGACAGCAGTGCTAACCACTGTGCCACCGTGCCGCCCAAGAAGCGATATTAAGGCTGCTCATTGTGGCCCCAATATTGGGTACACCTTGGACTCAGGAAAGAAACAGTGTAGCTCATTTAATTTTTAATCTTCATTTGGTTATTTTCATTAATCAATTAAATCTACTCCCTCTTTTGCAATGCTTCTCCTGAAAGGGAACTGGCCCGGTGGTACATTGACTGCTCCTGGCAGCATGACTCCAGTTCCAAAATAAAACCAGTCTTTCCAACGTAAAAGAATGGACAGACAAAACATAGATGAGAGGTAACTGGCCTAGCACTGGAGAAAAGTGAATCAAGCTGCACAAAATAAAAATCTAACAGACGGATTGGGTGAGATAAGAATAATCAGTTGGATTTCAGAAATGGGCAAGATAAAGCAGGACCTTTTGAGTGTACAGATACTGAGAATGGGGGATGTTTACTCAAATATGACGTTTTGTTGGCTGCTTCTGGGAGCTAACAGGGGCAACTTCAAGTGATTAAATTCGTGGGGACTTTTCTGTGGTTAAGGCACTTCCAACAAGTCATACTGCCATAATAGATATACCATCAACTTTACCATTCTAATGTGAGGTATGTTTTCCATTTAACTGTGCATTCTCATGCTTGATTTCCCAGAGCAGGTTATCAGTTTAGGTCAGCTTAACGTGTATCATTGTGGTTTTTGTCTTGTCTTTGTTTAGCCTAAGTGCAGTGGACCTCCCGTACTCATTATTCTTCATTGTTTAAATTCACATCTGAATCGAATCTCCCTCCGAGGCTGACCACTTTCCCCAACCTTGGTGCAACTAACAATTTTCAATTTCAAGTCGATTAAAATCAGCTTGAGCTGTATTCAATTTCCTTTTGAAAAGAAATTAAGATTTGTTTAAAGGAAGCTCATGAGAGTCTGACCAGTATAATTAGAAACATAGTCAATAATTAAGAGGCATTGCTATTTTATTGAGGATCCTATTCAGTTGTTAAAGGAATAATGGGACTGGTTGATTGATTCAGCTTTAGACGATTTTGGTGCTTGATCCTATTGCCACTAATATAAAACATCCTCTAGTTACTTATTTCCTCCATTTTATTTTAAAATAATATTACACTCATTCTTTGGATCTGACCCATAATACAATTATTTACTTGACCAACCCAAAGTTGTTCAAATGAAAATTTAGACTGCAAGAAGTTAAAGCTAATTGCTGCAGTTTCTGGTGGCGGTTGCTAAGGAGATCATGAATAAAATAATCACATGATTTGTGTTCAATTGTATGTCATTTTGTAAAGCTCTTGTGTCTGTAATGTGCATATTTAACAGTATTAGTACAGTTTTACCAAGTACGTATGCTGCTCAGTTGAAACCGCCATCACGCAATAAGTCATGGGGGTGGAACTTATTCCACATCAGGACCGAGTCACTTCATTTCGAGTTAGTGTTGGATATATCCAGTTAAACTTGAGCAGCCATGGTCTAATCCTTCATGGAGCACCCAGTCCGTATTTGTGTCGATTTCCCGCAGATGTTCCGATATTCTGGATATAAATCAAGAACAATGGTTGTTTCTGTTTTTATTCTTAAAAGCTGTTTCCAATTGCCAGTGTTTCAGAAATTAGACAAGTTGTCTGCAGCCATACTATGTTACCCAGTTTGAATGGATTTGGGATTCGAACATCTCCCCTGTCCTAATCTAATGTTGTGTTTGTTACTCTGGATTGACGATTGCTCACCGTGCGCTACTCCTCTTGCAGGCTTATTCCAAAAGATCAGTATTTCTGTGGCGTGCTTTATTTCACCGGCAGTGATCTTTTTAACAAGAACATGAGGACCCAGGCACTAGAAAAAGGCTTCACTTTGAATGAGTACACAATTCGCCCGCTGGGAAGCACAGGTATGATGATATATACAGCTGAATGATATTGGAAACCTTGGTGTTATCACAGGCTGCAAATACCCCTTTACTAAAACGTTCCTTTTTTTAAAAAAAAAAGGGTCGGTCAAATGCAAAACATATATCTAATTTTCAATTAATTCTAGTAAATTTCTAGTAACAGGTGATTATGTTTTAAGAAGATTTTAAAGAGAAGGACATCATTACCTTGGTGGGGTATTTACAACCTGAACTAATTTTTAGCTCTTAGCGAGGTATGGTACCTGCATGTACTTTGGGTTAAATCAAATCAGCATGTACCTTTCTTGTATGCAGTTGGTTAGAAGTGACAAAATAATTCATGTTTAAGGTATTTTACAAGTGCTTTTTTTACACATCAAATAACCATGATTAATTGCAGAATGTATACAGCTCGTGATTCCTATGTGGTGATTTTGGCTAACTTTCTTCAGTCACCCTCATGCAACACTTAAAACCAATCTGAGTTAGGAGATAGACAACCAGTGACATGAGCTGTTGTAATTATTTTACTGTATTACCTCAGTGGGTTTTTTTTTAGTCGATCGTGGGATGGGAGCATTGATGGCAAGGGCAGTATTGGTTGTCCATCACTAATTGTCCTTGAGAAAGTGGTGGTGTGCCGCCTTATTGAACTGCTGCAGTGTATGTTAAAATAATGTGGCAAAATAAATAAATAGTTAACAAAATTACCAGTGTTGACAATGCTGGACCTTGATATAAATCGAAATGCATGTGTTGAACTTTAGATCATTGTACTTCTGCAGGAATTGTTAAACAGTAGTAGACCTCAATTTATTTTTCTTTTTCTGTCCAAAGACCTGGAGGTTTAGAAATTCAGATTCAATCAAATGGCATATTTCTTCTTGCGACTTCTTCCTGTGAGGTTAATAAAGCAGCGCTCCGAAAGCTAATGGTATTTGCTACCAAATAAACCTGTTGGACTTTAACCTGGTGTTGTTAAAACTGTTACTGTGTTTACCCCAGTCCAACGCCGGCAGCTCCACATCGAGCTTAATAAAGCACCAGTTATGGTAGAATTACTTAGTCCTGCTCGAAACCAAAATGTTTCACCTCTTGGGGTTAAGAAAGGACAATGAAAGTAGTGAAAACATAAAATGCTGGAAATATGCAGTAGGTATCCATGGAAAGAGAAACAGAGTTAATGTCTCTGCTACTCATCCTCAGTCAAACTGTTCTTTAATAATAAGGGCGAAACGGTGGCACAATGGTTGGCACTGCTGCCTCACAGTGCCAGGGACCTGCGTTCAATTCCGGCCTCGGGTCACTGTCTGTGTGGAGTCTGCATGGTCTCCCCGTGTCTGCGTGGGTTTCCACTGGGTGCTCCAGTTTCTTCCCACAGTCCAAAGATTTGTGGGTTAGGTTGATTGGCCATGTTAGATTGCCCCTTTAGTGTTGGGGGATTAGCAAGGTAAATACATGGGCTTACAGGGATACGGCCTGGGTGGGATTGTTGTTGGTGCAGACTTGATGGGTCGAATGGCCTCTTTCTGCACTGTAGTCATTTGATGATTCTTGATTCTAATTATAGCCAAATGGTGTCAATTAAAATTAATCAATTACACTGAAGCAAGGATTCATTCAACAGAAAATATTTAGGAAGTTTTCTTCAGATGAAGGCAATGAGATGTAGATATCCAAGTTACAGAGGAGAAAGACATCAATCAGGCCAGTGTACCTGGATAGCTCTTCACCTAGAGCTATCAATTCTAGTCCCTGTTCTTTCCTCATGTCAGAAGCAATGGAGGATTAAGCAAATGACCAACACTGAGGTTAAATTACAGTTCGCAAAAGCAACTACTGGGACTAGGAGAAAGAATAAGGAACATAGAATAAGCGGTTAAAGGTAAAATACCTTTGTTGGAGTGTCTGCACATTAATTTGGAAGTGGCAAGACAGGTTAACAAAGCAGATAATAAAGCATGTGAGATCTTGGGCTTTATAAATAGAGGTATGAAGTACAAATGCCAGGATGTTATGCTGTACCTTTATAAAATATTAATTTGACCTCAGCTGGAGTATTGTATCCAATCTTGGGCACCGCACTACTGAAGACTTTGGAGAGGGTATTTAGACTGGGTGAAAATAAAAGGACAATTAAGATGAGTTTGATTGCATGTGCCTAATTGCATGTTGTGTAGTAAAACAAAATACTTGAATTTATATAGTGCCTTTCATGACCACAAGACATCCAAAAGCACTTGACAGTCAATGAAGTTTTGAAGTATGGTTACTGTTATAATGTCGGAAATGCAGCAGCAAGTTTGCGCACAGGAAGTTCCCACATGTAGCAATGTGATAATGGTTAGATAATCCATCGTGGTTATGTTGATTGAGGAGTAAATATTGGCTAGAACATAATGATTAATTCTCAACTCTTCAAAATAGCGCATTTCACATCCGCCTGAGAGAACAGCCAGCACTACAGCACACTTTGCATCAACTCTGGTGTTTTTACTCAAGTCCCAGAGTGGGCGTTGAACCCACAACTTTGTAAGAAATGACAGTGTTACCCACTGTGCCATGGCTGACGCTAAAGCACATGTTTGCAAATGATATAGTGGCAACTTATCAACTAATCCAATTACCTTTAAAGATTTGTGTACATACACCCCAGGCTTCTCTTTGCCCACACAATCGGTAAAATTAACCATTTAATTAACATCGCCTCTCCTCATTCTTCCGACCAAAATGTATCAATTGATACTTCTCTGCACAAAATTTCATCTGGTGCATTGCTGCCATTTTAGTAATCTACAGATGTCCTCCTGAAGTCTGTTAATACCCTCCTCATTGTTTGCTGCATTTCCAGGTTTGATATTATCTGCAAACTTTGAAACTATGCCCTGCATATCCAAAGTCCACATCCTTAATCCAAATCAAATAAAGAACATTAACATATGGAGAATGCCTTTCCTGAGTCTGAAAGGCAGCCATTCAAATCCCTGTGCTCTGCTTTCTGTCCCTTCGTCAAGTGGTATCTGTCTTTTTTCCCCAGAAAAGAGAAGGTTGAAGGGTAAACTTAATAGAAGTCATTAGGATAATCAAGGGTTTGGTGTATAGAGTAAATGTTTGCACGTCTGTGTGGAGTTTGCACGTTCTCCCCATGTCTGCGTGGGTTTCCCCCGGGTTCTCCGGTTTCCTCCCACAGTCCAAAGCTGTGCAGGTTAGGTGCATTTGTAATGCTAAATTCCCCCTTAGTGTCCCGGGTTGCGTTGGTTAGAGGGATTGGCAGAGCAAATATGTGGGGTTACGGGAATAAGGCCTGGGTGGGATTGTTGTCAGTGTAGACTCGATGGGCCGAATGGCCTCCTTCTGCACCGTAGAGTTTCTATGTTTCTAGTGGGGTTGTCATAAATACAAGAAAGTCACCAATAAATCCAATAATGAATTTATGAATAATGAACACATGGAATGGGAAACCCTGTTAACAGCAGCGGGATCTTCTTGTCCCACCAGTGGCCAATGGTGTGTCACCACCACTGCTGCGAAACACATTGCGGGGACGTGCAGAAAATCCCACCCAATGGAACTTTTCTGTTATACTACAGAAGTAGGGTTCAACTGACTAATAAAATACTGAATCTTCACGTTTCTGTTTTTTGGACTGAACTCGGTAAACTTGCCTTGTTGTATGTTATGGTTTTAATTATGGAGTAAAAATAAGTTCATTATCGTGGAAGTTTACGGCTACTTGACTTTGATGCAACAGGGTGGCAAAATATTAATCTTTGTAGTGGGTTAGCCCTTACGAAAAGGTTTGCTATTGGTGCAATATTGCAAACTGTAATCTAATTGCAACCAGCCAAGACCACGTTGACATTTCAAGAATGTATTTTCCTACACTTGGCAAGATGAACTCTGCTCACAGCCAACCATTTCTCTGGTGTCAAATCAGAGCTGAACCTCCAGTTTTACACTGATTACAGATTATCAAGTCTGTCATCAACTCTACTGGCGAGGCTTTCAGATCATTTATACAACACTGCTTTGAAGACCAAGTTGAGAAAATGCTTGGAGTTTGTGATTCCCAGCTATTAGAAGACCATCACAGCTAGATTCTTTCCACTGCTTAAGAGCTTTAAATAACTCTCTACCCCATTTTAGAACAAGATAACCTTTTTTTTTTTATTCATTCGTGGGACATAGGCACCACTGGCTGGCCAGCATTTATTACCCATCCTAGTTGCCCTTGTTCAGAGGGCACTTGAGAGTCAACTACATTGCAGCACAATATAAAATATTGTGGCAGTACATAATTATATTGTGTGTGTGCATATAAAATCTCTCATGGCTTTGCTTCCAGTGAGTTGGTGGTTATTCTATTTTTTATTTAATTATCAAATTCATTAATAAAATATGATCAGAAGTTTTTTTTTAAGTTTATTTATTAATGTCACAAGTAAGGCTTACATTAACACTGCAATGAAGTTACTGTAAAATTCCTCTAGTCGCCACACTCCGGTGCCAGTTCGGGTCAATACACCTAACCAGCACGTCTTTCAGAATGTGAGAGGAAACCAGAGCACCCGGAGGAAACCCACGCAGACACGGGGAGAATGTGCAAACTCCACACGGACAGTGACCCAAGCCGGGAATTGAGCCCCGGGTGCCTGGCGCTGTGAGGCAGCAGTGTTAACTACTGTGCCGCCCCAGTGGGAAGGGAAAGTCGCAAATGCGGTGGCTGGAATTTTCCAAATGTTCCGCCAGCGGAATTTTCTGGTCCTGTCAGCGATGAAACCCCGTTGGCAACAGTGGGACCAGAAGATCCCACCGCTGACCAATGGCGGGCCACCTCCACTGCTGCAAAACACGTCATGGGAGCAGTGGAAAACCCTGCCCATGAGTATGATGCTTAAAGGAACTGCATACTTTTCTCAAGACCTTAGCTCAGTATGCATTTCTGTCGATAAAATCAGAAAAGTCTCAACATTAACAGCATTTTGCAGTCACACTTGATAGTGAAAAAGCCCATTCATAAAATCCATTCAATGTTTTTAAATCTTCTCAAGCAGTCAGTCTCTCAGAAAAGCAAACTTTTATTTATATACCATATCAAAGACAATTAATCCTTTAACAGCTTGCTGTTAACAAACTGTGAAGTCAGAACCCTCCACTGGAGTTAATTGTAGGTTTTGCAACTCAGCCAGGCATTCATAATGACATCATGATAGTCCTTGGGGAAATATCAATAAAGAGCTCTGTTGAAACTGCATGACTAGTCACTGCTTTTTTTATTCTAACCTGTAAATCAAAGCAGTCCAGCAGAAGGTTTTTATAGTTGCGGCCTTTTTTTAAGCTTAGAGAGTGTGGCATTTAAAAATTTTCAGATATTGGCTGTTATAACGATCCTATACACTGTTCAAGGGCATTTACATCTATCCATCAATTTATGACTTCCACACTGCGGCTCTTGGACTTACCAAAATGCTGTCTGTTTGATCTCAGCTGAGTTCAAATAGCTCTGCTAAGATTGGGAAAGAAATACCTGGGATCAAAAACAATCATGTAGACAAGGCTGAGATGCATTTCTCAGCCCAAATATGTATAGGTTAGGTGGATTGGCCATGGTAAATACACAGGGTTATGGGGATAGGGTGGAGGGAAGTGCTTTGAAAGGTTAGTCATGACACGAATCAATTCCAGCGTCCCAGATTGCCTGGATCCACTACAGTTCATCTACCGCTGCAACAGGTCCAGAGCAGACACCATCTCCCTGGCCCTGCACTCAACCCTGGAGTATCTAGATAACAAAGACACCTATGTCAGACTCCTATTTATCGACTGCAGCTCAGCCTTCAACACAATTATTCCTACGAAACTCATCTCCAAACTCCTCGGCCTGGGGCTTGGCTCCTCCCTCTGCGACTGGATCCTGAACTTCCTAACCCACAGATCACAATCAGCAAGGATAGGCAACAACACCGCCTCCATAATCATCCTCAACACTGGTACCTCACAAGGCTGTGTCCTCGGCCCCTCACTATACTCCTTATAGACCTTTGACTATGTGGTCAAATTCCCCTCCAATTCGATTTTCAAGTTTGCTGATGACACCACCATAGTGGGTCAGATCTCAAACAATGACGAGACAGAGTACAGGGAAGAGATAGAGAATCTGGTGAACTGGTGTGATGACAATAATTTCTCCCTCAATGTCAACAAAACGAAGGAGATTGTCATCGACTTCAGGAAGCGTAGTGGAGGACATGCCCCTGTCTACATCAACGGGGACAAAGTAGAAATGGTCGAGAGCTTCAGGATTCTAGGTGTCCATATCACCAACAACCTGTCCTGGTCCCCCCATGCCGACACTATAGTAAAGAAAGCCCACCAACGCATCTACTTTCTAAGGAAATTTGGCATGTCCGCCACGACTCTTGCCAACTTTTACAGATGCACCATAGAAAGCATTCTTTCTGGTTGTATCACAGCTTGGTATGGCTCCTGCTCTGTCCAAGACCGCAAGAAACCATAAAGGGTCGTGAATGAAGCCCAGTCCATCACTCAAACCAGTCTCCTACCCTGACTTGGAAAAGCAGCTAGCATAATTAAGGACCTCACGCACCCTGGACATACACTCTTCCACCTTCTTACATCGGGAAAAAGATACCAGTACCAACTGACTCGAGAACAGCTTCTACCCTGCTGCCATCAGACTTTTAAATGGACCTACCTCGCATTAAGTTGATCTTTTGCTGCACCCTAGTTATCTATGACTGTGACACTACATTCTACACCCTCTCCTTTCCTTCTCTATGTTTGGTGTGTTTTGTCTGTATAGCGAGCAAGAAACAATATTTTTCACTGTATACTAATGCAAGTGAAAATAATAAATCAAATCAAAGATGCTCTTTCGTAGAGTTGGTGCAGACTTGAATGGCCTCCTTCTGCCCTGGAGGGATTCTGTGTGCAAGACTCCAGTGGTGTTATGGCCTCTCCTGGGCTGTTTTGATCTCGGCTTCCACAGATGCCTTCTTCTCAGACCCTGGAACTTGGAGACCATCCTTCTATTATTCTTTGCTTTAATTAGTTGTCACCACATTCATCTTCTCGGGTTCAGTCTCTTTCATGGGTTACTTCTCATTCTCAGACTTTTTGGGAGGTTAGAAACATAGAAAGAAACATAGAAAAAACTACAGCACAAAACAGGCCCTTCAGCCCCACAAGTTGTGCCGAACATATCCCTACCTTTTAGGCCTACCTATAACCCTCCATCCTATTAAGTCCCATGTACTCAACCAGGAATCTCTAAAAAGACCCTATTGAGTTTGCCTCCACCACCACTGACGGCAGCCGATTCCACTCGCCCACCACCCTCTGTGTGAAAAACTTCCCCCTAACATTTCCCCTGTACCTACCCCCCAGCACCTTAAACCTGTGTCCTCTCGTAGCAGACATTTCCACCCAGGTTCCTGCATAATTTTGTGTAAGTCCACTCTTCCAACCAGCAGGCCAATCCAATGTTGATAAACGGGTTGTTGGGTGAATCACATCCCGTCCCCTGTTCCCTACCAGCAAAAACTGGATCTCTCAGAAATTTGGGCGAGTCCTCCGCAACCGGGTCCTCCCCACCATTTTTAACAGGCTGCAGAGACTTCCCAACTCCATAACAATCCAGCCCTGTTCGTCATCAGCATAACCACTTTGGATATTGTTCTACTCTGTACCTTAAACGGCCCTTGATGCTCGATCGATTGTTAATTTTAAATCTGAGATCAATAGATTTGTATTTATCAAAGGTACTCAAGGGTATGGTGCAATGATGGATTTGTGGAGTTAGGTCACAGATCAACCATTGAATGTCAGTGGAACAGCTCGAGGGGCTAAATGACCTACTCCTGTTTCGATGATCCTACTTGTGCTCCCACTGAAAAATGCTGGAATTCAGAAGGAAGGGCATTTTAGCAGTGAGTTTTGCTCACTTTCTTTTACACCTGCTCACACTTTAAATTGAGTTGTTTCATTTGTTATTGACTGTACTAATTCTATTTTGAAATGCTTAGAGTGCATGAACAACCAATTAAAGAGCAGCACGGTGCCACAGTGGTTAGCACTGCGCCAGTTTGCACATTCTCCTCGTGTCTGCGTGGGTTTCCTCTGGGTGCTCCGGTTTCCTCCCACAGTCCAAAGATGTGCGAGTTAGGTTGATTGGCCATGCTGAAATTGTCCCTTGGTGTCCTGAGATGCGTAGGTTAGAGGGGTTAGTGGGTAAAATATGTAGGGATATGGCCTGAGTGGGATTGTGGTCGGTGCAGACTCGATGGGCCGAATGGCCTCCTTCTGCATTGTAGGGTTTCTATGATTTCTATGAGTCCGAAAGACGTGTTGGTTAGGTGCTAAATTCTCCTTCTGTGTACCCGAACAAATGTCGGAGTTGTGGGGATTGGGGGTTTTCACAGTAACTTCATTGCAGTGTTAATGTAAGCCTACTTGTGACACTAATAAATAAACTTTTTAAAAAAACTTTTTAAAAAAGTTTGCAAACTTGAGTTTTAGCCTCCTTGACTTCGATGCAGTAACCTAATTTGGAAATCTTATCACTCGGTAGTGAGGAATTCACTTTTTCGCAATTATAGAGGGACAATGTTGGTGTAATATTACAAGTCGGAATCTAATTGCAAACAGTCGAGAGCATGTTGGCATCTTTATACGTGGAGAGATAAATTCAACTCCCAGCCGACCACTTTTTCAGTGTCAAATCAGAGTTGAATCTCAGTTTTCTTCACTGATTACAGACTAAGTCTGTCTTCAACGCTACTGGTGAGACTTGCAGATACTTTGTACAACACCAAATTTCTCTTTGAAGAGCAAATTCAGGAAATTTTGATTCTCAGCCAACATAAAGCCTCCGCTACTTTCTTGCTCTTTATGTAGAAACATAAAAAATAGAAGCAAGAGTTGGACATTCGGCCCTTCGAGCCAGTTCGGCCATTCATTTTGATCATGGCTGATCATCAAATCCAATATCCTGATCCTGTTTCCCAGCACCCCTCCTCCCCCCAACGTTATCCCTTGGTCCCTTTAGCCCCAAGAGCGATATCTAATTTCTTCTTGAAATCTCACAACGTTTTGGCCTCAACTACTTTCTGTGATAATGAATTCCATATATTCACCGCTCTCTGGGTGAAGAAATTTTTCCTCACCTCAGTCCTAAAAGAGATAACCCCTTATCTTCAAGCTATGACCCTTAGTTCTGGACTCACCCATCATTGGGAACATTATATCTGAATCCACCTTATCAAATCCAGTTAGAATTTTAAAATTTCTATAAGATCCCCTCTCATTCTTCCAAAGCTATCATCCTAGCTGACTTACTCTCTTCAAATGACAGATCTGCCATCCCAGGAATCAAACTGGTAAACCATTGCTACGCTCCCTCTATAGCAAGAAACATCCTTCCTCAGATAAGCACACCAAAACTGCACACTGTACTCCAGGCCCCCCTCTCCCCACCACCGGTTCTCCCCGGCAGTCCAGCCCCACACTCCCGCAGTGCCGACTCCCCCAGCAGGCTGACCACACCCCCTGGCTGACCTCCCCTCCTCTAGCCTGCCCTGATCTCTGGCCTCCCTGCTTCCCCCACCAATGCCTATGCAGTGGCAGCAGGACCCCCCCACCCCCTCAGCCCCACCCTCATATGCTCCACCCCCTTGGCACTGTCCCATGCCCAATGGGCAGTGCGAAGGTGCCCCCTGGCAAGAATTTCTTTCTGCTAATTTATTGTTCTTTATTCAATGGTTGCTGGGGGGGGGGGGAGGTGGCTGGCGATCGCGGCGGACTGGGAAGAAGGGGGGGGAGGGGGGCTGGACCCAGAAATGGTCGGGGGGACCAGCGATTGGGCCATGGGGGTGGGGAGAAGAGTGGGGGTTACGCAACTGGCCAGTGATCGAACTGGCCAGCAATTGGGAGGCCATCTGTAGGGGGCCACTGCACATGCGCTGATCTCGGCACTGACAGATCGGCGCATGCACAGTAGCCCACTCAGCGCCCCCATTTCAGCCCTTCCAGCTGGGATAGACCCTGCCCCTTGAAATTTAATGATATCCACACTAGAGGCTTCCCACACAGAGTGTGGGAGATTCTTCTCTGAACTCCCACTGAAACAAACAGTGTTAATTACTCCAGTTTTCACTTGAATTCAACACAGTTTTTTGGGGGAGAATTCCGCCCATGGAATTCATTTGGACTGCAGATCTGTGCTGTGTTGTTTGCAGACTTTGACATGAGTTTTGTTGACTCGTAATTAGTGGATCCGATATTCCAGAGCCCTGTAATCTCAGAGGCACATCCATAATGAGATGTAATTGGAAAGCCTTTCTCTCTGCACAAAACGTTTTGGTTTCAACAAAAATAGAAGCATTGGATTCACAACTGCTCACTAACCTATAATTGTATTCAATATAAATATCTCCCTAATGAAATAAAGGAGGCAGTTGCTAAAGGGCATTTCTGCATCTTTACCCAGACTCAATTTAAAATGTACTACACTGTCCAAACACTGCATCTTTTAACTTCTTATGGGCTCTTTGTGAATAATCATTTTTGCTAAATTGTTTCTTCTAAATTTCAGAAGATATATTCTTCTCACCTCGCAGCAATTAAAAGATTTCATAATTAAGTCAACAACTGTCAGGCAAGCTGTTAACTATCCGCTTGGCAATGCCATTCTTGAACTGAGTGCAAAGCCTCTTGATGTTGGTGCGTTATCCCGATACCTTTCCCTTTGGAAGGAGTCAGTATTGGGTTGTTGCATGAGAATTTATCAGTTGTATCTGTAATTGTAATAAAAGAGTTGAAGTCTTCAGTAGAGCAGAAATATGAGAAGTTTTTACAGATAAAAGCTGTTTACAGTGCAGTCTTGCAAAAAAAATTCTGAGTGCCGAACAAGCGAGAAAATGGGAGAGAATGGTGCCGGTTTTTTCAGCGAGTCTCAATCTTACAGCACTCGGTCCATAAAAGAGCCCCGTTGCGATTCTCACCAGTAAGGGGGGGAACCTAAGCTCACCGGTGAAGCCGACTGCAAAAAGCTTGGGGCGCCATTGTGCAGGTGCCCTGATTTTCGAGTGAACTGGGAGATCTCCTGCCATTCCCCCCCACCTGCCCCATGGATATCGTGTGTGTCCCCTACCCCCCAAACACTGATTGCTCCCTGTACTGGTTCCCTCCGTCCACCCCCCCCCCCCCCCCCCGCCCCATCTGCAGAGTTACCCCTCCCCCAGCCGATCACCACCCCTGCACAACTCTCACCCCACTGATACTCCCATCTGCAGAGAGCTCCCCCCCCCCACCCCCCCCCACTGATCACTCCCCCCGTCTGCAGAGTTCCCGCCTGCCGATCACCAGCCCTGTAGTGCTCCCTCTCTCCCCGCCGATCACCCCCTGTCTACAGAGCTCCCCCTTTGCCTCCCCCTTACAGAGCTTCCCTCTCCCTCACTCCTGTGGAGCTCCAACGTCGTCTCACCCTGGCGGTTCTGGTGCCTGGTAGGCACTGCCAAGTTCCAGGCGGGCACTGCCAAGGTGGCCCAGTCCCAAGGGCACTGTCCGGCTATGCCGCCGACTACTAGGGACTTCAATGGCCTCCGATCCGTCCAGCGAGGCCATCACGTCTGGTCTCCTCTGATGGAGACCGGTTGCGATTCTCACCAGTGTGAAGCTCGGCCAGCGAGGGGGTAAGTGTAAGTGAGCCCAAACGATAGCGTCCGGGACTCGCTAATGACATGTTAATCATGTCATTAATATTAAAATCAGGGCGAGAAGCCGATTTCGCCAGCAAAACAGGATTGTGTGAGGCGAGAAAATAGACGCAAACCCAATTTTAAGCCTCTCATGCAATCTTACCATCTCAGCTTGCTGAACAACGGGCGGGACAAGGTCGTACGATTGCATCCTAAATTGTTAACTCTGGAATATCTTTCAGTCCCCAGTGGAAATTATGCCTTTATACAAATGTGTAGCAGGGATCCATTGCAGAATAACATCATTGTGTCTCAGAGAAAGTCATGATGGAGACCTGGGACAAATGCATTTGGGAATTACAAAATGAACTTGCCGGGTATAAACGCACAAGTAGTTAAAATGATTGTTTTCCAGTCATTGGCTTATGGTTTCAAAGATGGTCTTTTCCCCTGAAGGTATTGCAGGTGCTGCATTAAATTATGTCAAAGCATCAATAAACTTTGTATCTAATTTCTGTCACGTTTCAGTGAAACATAATATATTCTTGTACATAGCTTCAGAAATTTAAGCCAACCTTGCGAGCATCCCATTAAAAATATCAGACCCTTTGTACGAAACCTTTATTTGCATTAATTAAATACACTTCTTAAACTGGTGGCTACTTTCCACAGAATTCCCAGCCTCTGACGTGTTTTTGTAGCCACTGTATTTCTATGGCTGGCTCCAGTTCAGTTTCTGGTCCATGGTGTCCCCCCAGTGAGGGATTGAATGATGATAATGCTGTTGAATGTCAAGGGGAGATAGTGGGGTTCCCTCTTGTTGGAGATGGTCATTGCCTCGCACTTATGTGGCGTGAATGTTACTTGCTACTTATTAGCCCAAGCCTAAATGTTATCCAGGTCTTGCTGCATGTAGCACCGGCTGCTTGATTATAGCGAATGGTGCAGAATTTTTTGCATTCATCAGTGAACATCCCACTTCTGACTTTGAGTGAAAGTCAGTGATGAAGCAACTGTAGATGGTTGGGCCCAGGACATGACCCTGAGGAAATCCTACTGTGATGTCCTGGGACCGAGGTGATTGATTTCCAACAACCACAGCCATATTCCTTTGTGCTAGTTATGACTCCAACCAGTGAAGAATTTCCCCCCTGTTTTGTTAGGGCTCCTTGACACCTAACCTTGATCAAAAGCTGCCTTGATGTCAAGAGCAGTCACTCTCACCTCATTTCTAGAATTCAGCTCTTTTGTCTATGTTTGGACTAAGTCTGTAATAAGGTTATGAGCTGAGTGGACCTGGCAAAATCCAAACTGAGTGTCAGTGAGCTAGTTATTGCCAAGTATATGCCACTTGATAGCACTGTGAATGACACTCTCCATAGCTTTGCTGATGATCGAGAGTAGACTGATGGGGCAGTAAATGGTTCGGTTGGGTTCGTCCTGTTTCTTGTGTACAGGCAACTCCCTCCTGACTGTATACCACCATTCTGCCTTCTCTGATGGGCCTGTCCTGTAGGTGGAACAGGACATGCCCAGGGATGGTGATGGTGGCGCCTGGGACATTATCTGTAAAGTCTGATTCTGTGAGTATGGCTATGCCAGGCTGTTGCTGGACTAGTCTGTAAGACAACTCTTCCAATTTTGGCACAAGCCTCCAGATGTTAGTGAGGATAACTTTGCAGGGTCAACAGGGCTGGATTTGCCATTGTCATTTCCAGTGTCCAGGTCAATGCCGAGCTATATGTCTGGGTTGTTCCTTTTAGTAAACATTTAGCAGTTTTGATTCAATTGAGTTCAAGGATAGGAAGGGTAGGATTAGAGAACCGTGGATAACCAGGGAAATTGAGGGACTGGTCAAAAAGAAAAGAGAGGCGTATGTTAGGTCCAAGCAGCTAAAAACGGAGGGAGCTCTGGAGGAGTACAAAGAAAGTAGGAAAGTACTCAAACGGGGAATTAGAAGAGCAAAAAGGGGTCACGAAATGTTCTTGGCAGACAGGATTAAGGAGAATCCCAAGGCATTTTATTCATACGTTAGGAACAAAAGGGTTGTTAGGGAAAAAAATCGGACCTCTCAGGGACAAAAGTGGGGACTTATGCTTGGAGCCCAAAGAAGTAGGGGAGATCCTAAATGAATACTTTGCGTCGGTATTCACAAAGGAGAGGGATGTGTTGACTGGGAGTGTCTCTGAGGGGAGTGTTGAACCGTTGGAGAAAATCTCCATTACAAAGGAGGAAGTGTTAGGTTTGTTAGAGAATATAAAGACTGACAAATCCCCAGGTCCTGATGGAATCTATCCAAGGCTGCTCAGGGAGACGAGAGGTGAAATCGTTGGGCCTCTGACGCAAATCTTTGTCTCGTCACTGGACGCAGGTGAGGTCCCAGAGGATTGGAGGATAGCCAATGTGGTCCCGTTATTTAAGAAGGGTAGGAAGGATAACCCGGGTAATTATAGGCCGATGAGCTTGACGTCCGTGGTGGGGAAGTTGTTGGAGAAGATTCTTAGAGATAGGATGTATGCGCATTTAGAAAGGAATAAACTCATTAACGATAGTCAGCATGGTTTTGTGAGAAGGAGGTCATGCCTCACTAACCTGGTGGTGTTTTTTGAAGAAGTGACCAAAATGGTTGACGAAGGAAGGGCCGTGGATGTTGTCTATATGGACTTTAGTAAAGCGTTTGACAAAGTCCCTCATGGTAGGCTAGTGAAAAAAGTTGGATCTCATGGGATAAAGGGGGAGGTGGCTAGATGGGTGGAGAACTGGCTTGGTCATAGAAGACAGAGGGTGGTAGTGGAAGGGTCTTTTTCCGGCTGGAGGCCTGTGACTAGTGGTGTACCGCAGGGCTCTGTATTGGGACCTCTGCTGTTTGTGATTTATATAAATGATCTGGAAGAAGGAGTAACTGGGGTGATCAGTAAGTTTGCGGACGACACAAAACTGGCAGGACTTGCAGATAGTGAGGAACATTGTCAGAGGCTACAGAAGGATACAGATAGGCTGGAAATTTGGGCAAGGAAATGGCAGATGGAGTTCAATCCTGATAAATGCGAAGTGATGCATTTTGGTGGGAATAATGTAGGGAGGAGCTACACGATAAATGGAAGAACCATAAAGGGTGTAGAGACGCAGAGGGACCTGGGTGTGCAAGTCCACAGATCTTTGAAGGTGATGTCACAGGTGGAGAAGGTGGTGAAGAAGGCATATGGCATGCTTACCTTTATAGGACGGGGCATAGAGTATAAAAGTTGGGGTCTGATGTTGCAGATGTATAGAACGTTGGTTCGGCCGCATTTGGAATACTGCGTCCAGTTCTGGTCGCCACACTACCAGAAGGATGTGGAGGCTTTGGAGAGAGTACAGAGGAGGTTTACCAGGATGTTGCCTGGTATGGAGGGGCTTGGTTATGAGGAGAGATTGGGGAAACTGGGGTTGTTCTCCTTGGAAAGACGGAGGATGAGGGGAGACTTAAAAGAGGTGTATAAAATTATGAAAGGCATAGATAGGGTGAACGGTGGGAAGCTTTTCCCCGGGTCGGTGGTGACGTTCACGAGGGGTCATAGGTTCAAGGTGAAGGGGGGGAGGTTTAACACAGATATCAGAAGGACATATTTTACACAGAGGGTCGTGGGGGCCTGGAATGTGTTGCCGGGCAAGGTGGTAGAGGCGGACACACTGGGAACGTTTAAGACTTATCTAGACAGCTATATGAACGGAGTGGGAATGGAGGGATACAAAAGAGTGGTCTAGTTTGGACCAGGGAGCGGCGCATGCTAATTGTTCTTTGTTTCTCGTTTCAAGGCTTCATTCTATGATCATCTTGCTGGTGCCAGTACAGAGCGAGACTGCGGATAGTTGGGAACCTGTCTCGGGGGCAGGGAATTCAGATGGTGTTCGTAAAGCAGAAGTGGAAATGAATAGGGTTGGGAAGCATTTTCCGATCAGGGCCAGTGTGATCTCCTGGACTCGTTTCGATCGCCTTAGGGGGTCGGAGAGGAATTTCCCAGATTTTTCTTTCCCTATATTGGCCCTGGGGTTTTCACTCTGGGTTTTCGCCTCTCCCTGGAGATCACATGGTCTGGAATGGGGGGGGTGGGGGTGAGTTAATAGGTTGTGATGAACAAAGCATCGTAGCTGTGAGGGACAGCTCGGTGGATAGGATATTAGGATGTAGATAGGCTGGAAAATTGGGCGGGGATCCTGGATTCAGGATTCAATCCTGGACCGGGGAGCAGCGCGGGCTTGGAGGGCCGAAGGGCCTGTTCCTGTGCTGTATTGTTCTTTGTTCTTTGTTCTTTGAGTGACTTGCTAGAAGGCAAATAAGAGTCAACCACATTACTGTGGGTGCAGAGTAAAAAAAGCAGGGTTACATTAGCTACTTTCCAATCCACTTGAACTCTTCTGGAGTCTATACTTTCTAATCCACTGGAACTCTTCCAGAGTCTGTAGAATGCTGGAAAATGATCACCAATGCGTCCACTATTTGTAGGGCCACTTCCATCAGGGCTCAGCTGTCATGTCCCACACAACTTTCCATTAGTTATGGTTCAGTCATGAAGAATACCCACTTGAGCATGGCACCACAAGTTCCTATGCACCTTGGTGGTATGCCCTGTGTCTAACAGCACCCTTCGGGGAGGGGGAAGAGAATTATTGACCTAATGAATCTCATTCATGCTGATAAATTGCTGGGGATTAAAGTTGAGGTAGCTTTTATTTTTAGTCTTTATTTTAGCTTTAATATTGTAAAAAAATGCCCACCTTCATCCTCAATTGATTATGGAGAGGCGGTGGCCTAATGGTATTATCACTAGACTATTAAACCAGAAACTCAGCTAATGTTCTGGGGACCCGGGTTCGAATCCCGTCACGGCAAATGGTGAAATTTGAATTCAATAAAAAATATCTGGAGTTAAGAATCTACTGATGACCATGAAACCACAGTTGATTGTCAGAAAAACCCATCTGGTTCACTAATGTCCTTTAGGGAAGGAAATCTACCGTCCTTACCCGGTCTGGCCTACATGTGACTCCAGAGCCACAGCAATGTGGTTGATTCTCAACTGCCCTCCAAGGGCAACTAGGGATGGGCAATAAATGCTGACCCAGCCAGCAACGCCCCACAGATGAATGAAAAGAAATGTTCAGTAGAATGGTGTCTGTATGATTAACATCCTACTGTGTGTTAACTGCAGGAGTGCCAGGGGAACCACTGCCTGTGGAAAGTGAAAAGGACATCTTCGATTACATCGGCTGGAAATATCGAGAGCCGCGAGAGCGAAGTGAGTGAGTGTCACCTGAGGGTTACTCTCAGAACCTCTTAATAGAAGACGTCCTCTGAAATTCCATGGGATGGAGACTGCGATGAGTCCTGATAAGTTTAGAACTAGCTGAAACATTCATAAGGATTTCTCAATTGCTTGCTAAAGAACTTTGTAAACGCATAGATGGCTCGTATATTATGCATGAAGCTAGAATGTCTTTGTAGAGAAGACTGGCTTTTCTATAAAGGTCTGTGAGTAACAGCAATAAACCACTCTGAAGACTGATTGGTGTCACATTTAATAATGAATAAAAAATGCAATATTAAATACAAAATATGATTAATCAATACTGTTTGTAACACTAGCAAGACCAAAGGAATGCAGATGTACAGGTCAGCTGACCTTCAACAACACAAACTACAACAGCTCTCACTATTAGACCTTTTCCACAGTTAAAGTAATTTAACAGATAATTTCCAAACATTGCCCTTTGGCTTGTTTTTTAAACTGTTTATATACAGTCTGTGAATTATGTGTTTCGGAACTCATTACAAAGCCAACAAGAGTCGGCACAAACCTTAGTGGCTCACACTTTGCAAGCCTCGGGTAATGTGCTGTATACACCGATAAAAGCTTCACAAGTATTTACATTCAGTGGCTGTGAATGATATTCAAAGCTCCTGTATATATGGCATGCAGTGAACAGAGGGTCACACTGCACTCTCTCACCTGGTTCTCTATGGCAGTGTATGGTGCATACATTGCCATAGAGTTGTGAATGCTGCAAGTTGCCTACAGTAGTGAATGAAACACAACTTCCATGCAATTGGTGCAAGCATCATACAACTCATCTTCAATGTTGAGTGGCATTTCCTTGAGTGCAGTGAGCTGTTTCTAGGATAACTAGTTTATTTATTGTGCTTCTTAAAATATAGCAGACATTGTATTGCAATGAGTTAAAAGTTGGGCAGTTTAAAATGAAAGAAAATGGATGTATTATATTGTTGGTGTAGAATTGGAGGCTCTTTCCGAATACACCGGAAGTTTTGATATGCTGCACATATTCTGCTGACACAACGCAATGAATGGAACTGATGATTAAGTAAAGAAAGGTGATAACTGTAAGTTATTGTTCTCTTATTAAAATGAAAAATAATCTGAACACACAAGATCTTAGGTTTGTGATATTGTAAGAAATTAATAAGAACTAGCAAAACACTTACAACTGCAAGACCGGGATTTGAAGGTAAACTCCATTTTGGAGCTGGGGCTGCAGTAGATAATTTTGATTATCCACCATAAACTAACCATAGTGATGGTATGGAGCAAAATGAGCTTTGTGACGGGAGAGGGGCCTGGAATTTTATTGAATCTGACTCAAATATTTGGCAGTTTTGAAGAACTCCAGTAAACTTCGAGGTTGCTGATTAACTGATGGTTGTTCTGGTTTAAGTAGTTATTTGTGAACACTTCTGTAAAGTTTGCCAAACTGGTTAATTAGTAATCCAATAATTTACTTGTATCTTTCAGGCTTTCACACATCTTAGCTCATTTATAATACAGACAGAAGATTGTGCATTTGAATCCAAACTTTCTCAAACATTTTCAAAATTAATGTAAAGTTGTGAAGAAGAGCTAGCAGGGGAAAGGGAAGACTGTCCTTCATGACAGGAAATTGTTGCAAGACTTCCTTGGAATTGGGATTAAATTGTACCTGTACGGGTTTGAAGTGAGGAATTATTGGTTAAATGCCATACAACTTTGGAACTGATCTGATGTATGATTATGGATAGGTCCTGCCCAATATGTCAGTAGATATGGTATTTGAAATGGGACAAGCTTTTCTTCAAGTGTTTGTTGAGAGATTTACTCTCTGCAATCCCTGGACAGAATCCTGCCATTTCCTGCAGATTCACACAGAGTCCAGGACTTCCACTTTGTTCCATTTGCTTTGGTGGAAGGTTTTTTAAAAAATGTATTATTTAATGGAAGATGAGCGTCACTGACAGAGCCAGCATTTTTGGCCCACACCTCATTACCCTTGATTTGTGTGACTTGCTAGGCCATTTCAAAGGGTAGTTAAGAGCCAACTACTTTGCTGTAGGCCAGACCAGGGAAGGATAGCAGATTTCCTCCCCTGAAGGACATTAGGAGATGAAGCACCAACGTGGCCTGGTGATGCTGAATAGCTTTCCTGCACCTATTCTATATTTAAGGTGCTTTATCTGTGTAATGTTCATCATATGTAATGTGTGTTACAACCATTTTCAAACATGTATTACAAATAATGACATACATCATTCTACAATTAACAGGATAATGGATTACATTGATGGTGTTAAAGTATTCTTATAAAAGGCTGCATTTTTTGATTTTTAGTTTTTAAATAACATTTCACCATACACGGCCCATCAATCGTATTAGACAATAAAATCAAGATGTTTGCAGTATTGTGAGCAGTCTTGGGCCCTGTATCTAAGGAAGGATGTGCCGGCCTTGGAAAGGGTCCAGAGGAGGTTCACAAGAATGATCCCTGGAATGAGGAGCTTGTCGTATGAAGAACGGTCTGTACACATTAGAATTTAGAAGGATATGGGGGGATCTTATTGAAACTTACAGGATACTGCAAGGCCTGGATACAGTGGATGTGGAGAGGATGTTTGTACTAGTAGGAAAAACTAGAACCAGAGGGCACAACCTCAGACTAAAGGGGCGATCCTTTAAAACAGAGATGAGGAGGAATTTCTGCAGCCAGAGAGTGGTGAATCTGTGGAACTCTTTGCCGCAGAAGGCTGTGGAGGCCAGGTCATTGAGTGTCTTTAAGACAGAGATAGATAGGTTCTTGATTAATAAGGGAATCAGGGGTTATGGGGAAAAGGCAGGAAAATGGGGATGAGAAAAATATCAACCATGATTGAATGGCAGAGCAGACTCGATGGGCCGAGTGGCCTAATCCTGATCCTATGTTTTATGTTTTGTACAAGGAGTCTTCATAATGCTGCACAAACAGCTCATGCTCTCCTACAGTTAGCCTATGTGTACCCAGACCTCAGTAACTAGTTAGTCGTATTGAAAGGTGAATTTATCAGACAACTTTGCAGGAAATGTTATTTTGAATAGTACATTATTCTAAATCTGCATAATGTGTCATGGAGCAGTCGGATGCAGAGATGCATCTCCATTTGCCACATGGTGATTTTGGGGTGGGAAGGGGTTAGATTGGCAAGCACAGGTCATGGGGGGAGAGAGAGAGAGAAAGTTGACGGGCAAAACGTCTCGAGCAGCTCTATTGCATCTGCTCTGACTGGCTGCTACGTGGAGAATATACATCGTGTAACTGAGGAGTATGTAAAGAAATGAATTCCATGGACTTGAAGACCTGTCAGATGCTACAACTTCACAGAAGCTTGGTTGAAAATCATCATGTTGGTTCAGGGCTGAAGAATGAAACAGTAAAAAGTGACATCAGATTTAAAGTTTGGTGTATGAGCAAGAGACAGGAGGTGAAGAAAGGAATTGGTGAATTCTTGGTAGATTACTGATGTCAGTCAAATATTGTTAATGAGTTTCCAACAAATTAATAAGACAAATTACACAATTAGTTTTCTTCTGTGTGGCATATTTTTTCTTCATAGGGTGAAGTGGATGCTAAATATGTAGAGGATGGTAGCCAAATACTTTAAGACACTAGTTCAAAGGGCACAGTAAAAATCATTCAGATCTTGGTGTGATTCACAATCCCAGGGCTTTGGCAATTGTGTAACACTTTCCAGACTAACCCTAAAATAAATTTGATTCCTTACTCACAGAAGAATTTGCTCTACCAGTTCTTTTAGTTACTGAGATCTGGGTATGCGCAGGCTCCCTGTAGAAGAAGCTGTAAGGTTAAAAAATATTACAGCTTTATAGTGGAGAGAAAATCAGTGGCGGCCAGTGGTTACAGATGTGAAATACAGGCCAGTAAACATATGAAAGAGGCAGGGTAATGCTTCACCTGTAGACCCTTCACCAATTCTATCAGAGCCCCGCCTAAAATGCGAACTTGGTTTTTCCCAGTTCAGCTGACCTGCCGAACAGTTTCAACATTTCAGTTTAAAGTTTATTTATTAGTGTCACAAGCAAGCTTACATTAACACTGCAATGAAGTTACTGTGAAAATCCCCTAGTCGCTACACTCTGGCGCCTGTTCGGGTTACACTGAGGGAGAATTTAGCACCTAACCAGCACGTCTTTCAGACTGTGGGAGGAAACCGGAGCACCTGGAGGAAACCCACGCAGACACGGGGAGAACGTGCAGACTCCGTACAGACAGTGACCCAAGCCGGGAATCGAACCCGGGTCCCTGGCGCTGTGAGGCAGCAGTGCTAACCACTGTGCCACCCCGTGCCATCCCATGCTATTAATTTAACACTTTTAGTGTGTTTCAGTAATCAAAAGCAGTTTTCTGCTCCCACCCTCCAAAGCTAGGTGCCCATTGATGTTTTCATCTTATATGTATGATTCAGATTGCTTTGCACAAACACAGCTCAAGTTGAAAAGGACACAATGTTGAACTGTACTGCCGGACTATTTTCTCAGTTCAAATGACCATTGTATGGAACTTTCCCTTACTTGACTGAAATACTGCATTGGTTGGTTTTGCCCTAAATCCTGTGTTCTCTGTCACTTCTTGAGACTGGGACACCATCTTCGTCCATCAAATAATTTCATCTATTGATAAAATTTGACACAATCAGCTAACATTTCTTCCAACACACACACACACACCATGCTGCGCTTCAAGTGCTTCACCTCACAGAGCTCATTTTAATAACTTTTGTGTCCATTCTGATGCATTTTATGCTTTAAGATTTAAATTTACTTTTAACTGGTGCAAAAGCTGATCTTAGCAATTTGTGATGTCATTAAACCAAGAGTTCGGACTCGGGTCTCTCTCTCCCTAGACATGTTGGCAGACCCGTAGCCTGTTGCTTTTTGATGTGCCTTGGTTTTGGTTACGGCAGGCTAATCCTGGGCCACAGTTGCATCGTTGGAAGATCTCCGGCCCCTGTGGGCCTTCTTTGCGAGCCCGTTTCGAGCAAACCTGCCCCTTTTCCAGAACAGGCCGACAAATCTTTGACCAGTGGTAACGAGCACAACACAACCCAGGAGAACAGTCTGATGTTCGCAAGCATGTCTCTCCTTCCAACCCTGCAACACATAAAGAATATTTCTTATCAGTATAAACTAACAAAAATAACGCATTTCTTAGTCACCTGATACGGTACATGCTGAACAGTTCAAGGAAAAGAATCTCCCCTTCCACCTGCCCCCAGTAGTGTGTAGTTGATGAATCAATCAATGCCAGCTATCTGTGTACAATACACAACAGAATAAAGGAATAATTCATTTGGAAATAGTATTTTATGGTTTTGTGTGTGTCAACTCCTTACCAAGTTTCTGGTCACCCCATTATAGAAAGGATATTATTAAACTAGAAAGAGTGCAGAAAAGATTTACTAGGATGTTACCGGGACTTGATGCTTTGAGTTATAAGGAGAGGCTGGATAGACTGAGACTTTTTTCTCTGGAGCATAGAAGGTTGAGGGGTGATCTTATAGAGGTCTATAAAATAATGAGGGGCATAGATCAGGTAGATAGTCAATATCTTTTCCCAAAGGTAGGGGAGTCTAAAACTAGAGGGCATAGGTTTAAGGTGAGAGGGGAGAGATACAAAAGGGACCAGAGGGGCAATTGTTTCACACAGAGGGTGGTGAGTGTCTGGAACGAGCTGCCAGAGGTAGTAGTAGAGGCGGGTACAATTTTGTCTTTTAAAAAGTGCTTGGTGCTTAGGATGAGCTAAGGTTGTGCTCATAAAACACTCTGGGACACATCAGTTTGGGTGATGTTGGAGCTACATCAAAATGTTGGATGCAGCTGGACAATGTTCAATAATAGAAATTGGAACATTAATCTGGAGTTTCCAAGGGCTTAATCTTACAAAGTTTCAATTCCATTCTTTCAAGAGGTTATCTTCATATCTACACAGTCACCTCTTGAATGGAGGGAATCACTGGCTGATTAGCAATCTGACAGGTCTTGGCTATTGTAACCATCCTTCATGACACGAGGATTTTTAATGGACTGCTACCCCAACACAATGAGGAAGGAGAGAGATCCCCACCTATTGGGCACAAGTGTTCAATGCGACATAAGGTCCAAACCTCATTAAGTGGGACGGTCTGACGTGGACTGCGAACCCTGCACTTCCTGATCCAAAAATGTGAATGCCACACCCTCCCCGACTCCCCCCAAGACAAAGTCAAGAGTTGGGAAGAGTCAGCACTGTAAGACTCTACAATGAGGGTAATGAGGATTCTCACCTGATGAAGGAGCAGTGCTCCAAAAGCTCATGATACCAAATAAACCTGTTGGACTTTAACCTGGTGTTGTGAGACGACTTACGGTAATGAGGATTGGTTTCAATAGCATGAACACCTTTGTTTTTTGTTCCTTATTCATTTGTGTTATTCTGTTAAGGGGTTTTGCTGCTGTAAGAGGTTAAATTTTACAGAAAATATAGGATGTTTAAATGTTGGTTGTTGGTGATCAGGTGTGTCTTTCCCATCTTTTTGTTTAATTTTGAACAATTTCTAGAAGTAATGTTAACAAAGGGAAAGTGCAGTTTGATTGGCCATAAAGTGGGAGATGATTTTTCCAAATTATTTTACCCTGTAATTGCGCTAAATTCAGGGTGTTCTTTTAAGCAAACTTATAGAATCATAGAATCCCACTGTGCGGAAGGAGCCATTCGGCCCATTGAGACTGTACTGACCACAATCCCACCCAGGCCCTAACCCCATAAAAGCTTGCATAGAGTCACAGAGGTTTACAGCATGGAAACAAGCCCTTTGGCCCAACTTGTCCATGCCGTCCTTTTTTTTGAAAACCCCTAAGCTAATCCCAATTGCCCACATTTGGCCCATATTCCTCTATACCCATCATACCCATGTAACTATCTAAATGCTTTTTAAAAGACAAAATTGTACCTGCCTCTACTACTACCTCTGGCAGCTTGTTCCAGACACTCACCACCCTCTGTGTGAAAAAATTGCCCCTCTGGACACTTTTGTATCTCTCCCCTCTCACCTTAAACGCGTGTCCTCTAGTTTTAGACTCCCCTACCTTTGGTAAAAGATATTGACTATCCCCCTGACACAAAAGGACAATTTAGCATGGCCAATCCACCTAACCTGCACATCCTTGGACTGTGGGAGCAAACCGAGAACCTGGAAGAAACCTACGCAGACACGGGGAGAATGTGCAAATTCCACACAGACAGTGACCCAAGCCGGGGAATCAAACCTGGGTCTCTGGCGCTGTGAGGCAGCGGTGTTAACCACTGTGCCATCGTGCCGCCCAATTATTTGATCAATCTTTGGTCTTCTGCCCTAATCTCTCCTCCTTTGACTCAAATTTTATCTGATAACATCATGTGTTCAGTACATTGGGACATTTTGCATTGCTAATTATAGAATCCCCATTCGTCCCATCAAGTCTGCAAGGACTCTCCGAAAGAACATCTTACCCAGGCCCAACCCCATAATCCCACATATTTACCTCGCTAATCCCCCTAACCTACACATTTTGGGATGTTAAGGGGCAATTTAGCATGGCTAATCCCCCTAACCTACACATCTTGGGATGCTAAGGGGCAATTGCGTATGGCCAATCCACCTAACCTAAAGATATTTGGCCTGTGGGAGGAACCGGAGCGCCTGGAGGAAACCCACACAGACACTGCGAGAACATGCAAACTTCATACAGACTGTCACCCAGGCTGCAATTGAACCTGGTTCCCTGGCGCTGTGAGGCAGCAGTGCTAACCACTGTGCTGCCTCTATATAAATGTAAATTGTTGCTGGTAGCTGTGACACAATCAAAAAGGGAAAATGCCATGGAGCATTAGGATCCTATATTAGTTGATGTTATGTTATTATTTAGTAGTCTCTGTGCAACATTTCAGCAAAGCCTAACAGTCCACAGAAAATATCTCGGCAATGTCTTAATCATTTGTGACCATGCTTCACGGACAAATTAAGAGTATTAGATGTTAAAGAATCTTGCATATCATCACTCTATTGAGAGTATTTCAGATATATGAAACTTAATAGCCAGTAAAATTGGCTTTCAAACCCTTGAAAAACATTGCTTTCATAGGAATAATTGGACATTTACAACACAGGATGAGGAAATTTGGCCCATTGGCCTAAACCCTACCAACTCACCCATCCCGCAATCGGCGAGGTTCCCAGAACGGAAATCTCCGTCGGCCTCAGGTGGGATTTTACAATCTCGCCTGAGCAAGGCCATAAAATCCCACCCATTGTGTTTATATTGGTCAACAATGAATGCCTCAGTTTAATCCCACCTTCCAGCTCTGGGTCAGTGGCCCTCCAAACCATGGCTTTACAAGTAGACATCCAAGTACCTTTTAAATGTGGTGAGAGCTTCTGTCTCTATCACACTTTCAAGCAGCGAGTTCCAGCTCCCTTAGCACCGCTATGTTTAAAAAAAGTGTTTCTTTATCAACCCTCTAAATTTAAGTTTATTTATTAGCGTCACTAGTCGGCTTACATTAACACTGCAATGAAAACACTACTGTGAAAATCCCCTAGTCGCCATATTCCAGTGCCTGTTTGGTTACACTGAGGGTGAATTTAGCATGGCCAATGCACCTAACCAGCATGTCTTTTGGACTGTGGGAGGAAACTGGAGCACCCGGAGGAAACCCACGCAGACACGGGGAAAATGTGCTGACTGCACAGACAGTGACCCAAGCCAGGAATCAAACCCAGGTCCCTGGTACTGTGAGGCAGCAGTGCGTGCCTCTGTGCTGCCCTAATCCTTTAGCACTTACTTCCAATCTATTATTCACCTCTCTGCTGAGCGAAATACACCCTTCCTATCCACTCTATCCAGTCTTTCCTCAAGCTGTGGTCTAACTAGTGAGTGTTGTATACACTTCAAGCAAAACTTCCCTGCTCTTGTAGTCTGTGCTTTGTCCCAGCCAAGAAATAAATACAATGCCAAATGCTAACCACACAGAAGTAGTGATCTTTTAGTTATCCAGCCAACCCATGCTCGATTGAACCCCAATAAACTCTGTCACAGAGCAATGGTCCAACTGGGAATTTATATAAAAGAAATGTTTTTCCAACCTCTCTAATTAAGAAAATTAAGTACTGATATAAAAAATTTGGATCTAAAACATTCAGGGCTCCCAAAAAAATCTCAGATTCTATCTATCTACACTTCCCGCTGCCTTGGCCAAGCAGCCAGCACAATTAAGGACCCCACGATCATTCTCTCTTCCACCTTCTTCCGTCAGGAAAAAGACACAAAAGTCTGAGGTCACGTACCAACCGACTCAAGAACAGCTTCTTCCCTGCTGCTGTCAGACTCCTGATTGGACCTACCCTGCATTAAGTTGATCTTTCTCTACACCCTAGCTATGACTGTAACACTGCCTCGTTTCCTTCTCCATGAACGGTTTCCCTGTCTGTATAGCGTGCAAGAAACAATACTTTTCCCTGTATACTAATATAATGATGTATACTAATATATACTATATACTGTAATATATACTGTATACTGATATAATAATGAGTGCACATTTCCACTCCATCTGACGAAGGAGCAGCGCTCCGAAAGCTTATGGTATTTGCTACCAAATAAACCTGTTGGACTTTAACCTGGTGTTGTGAGACTTCTTACTGTACTAATACATGTGACAGTAATAATTCAAATCAAATCAAATCTGTGCTGAGCGAATTAGTGTCCACCTCAATGGAGGTGCTCCAGTTAGCCTAAATGCTTGTGCACTAGTGAGTGGCAGAATTAAGGTTCTCAATAGTGATCGTGATCCAGTATTCAGCACGAAGTGAGAACAAGATCAGACTTGGCTATGGAACCTCCTGCTGACATTCCAACATAACAAATGGGCATGCGGATGAATACCAGATGGCAATTGCTGCTCATGAAACAGGACCTCAGCAGAAGTCAGCGGAGTAGAGCTTCCATAAACTATTCTAATCTCATGCTGTAACCTGAGCAGAAGATGAGAGGAAACCCCAGTGAAATGGCGTATGACAGAAGCTGAGGAATCCCCCGACCCCTCGACAATTTTGCCTGTGTCTTTGGGAGACAAAGGAAGATAATTGGCCATGGCGGCGCCAACATGAAAGCTTTCTTTTAGAAAAAAAACATGCCTGATGCAGCCAAACAGAAACATTCCCACTTCTGGTTAAATGTATAAGATGTTGATCTGGTTTGGTATTGATTGCATATCTGTAGCTTGGTTTTTGTTTTACCCATCCAATATATGGATCGATAATGAATAATGAGGTCTGTGAATTAATCTTGACACTGTACCATTTTACTGAAAAGTATCACGTAACACCACCTGATTGTCTTTTTCACCAGTAGCTGGATTACGTAGAAGGTCCATCAGATGATTTGAGTCTTAGACCAAAAACCAGCCAGCGATTTATTTAACAGAGAATAGCTAAATGGACAATGCTCAAATCAACACTGTGTTCATGGTAATTTGCAACTGTTTTTGATTAATGAAGTCCAAAGTTGCATCCCAAACCAGCTTTCAACATAGCCAGCTCCATGAAAATGATTGCCTCAAAATAAGGGGGGGCCGGTTCAGAACAGAGTTGAGGGGGAACTTCTTCTCTCAGAGGGTAGTGAATCTCTGGAATTCTCTGCCCATTGAAGTGGTGGAGGCTTCCTCGTTGAATATGTTTAAATCACGGGTAGATAGTTTTCTGATCGATAAGGGAATTAGGGGATATGGGGAGCAGGCGGGTAAGTGGAACTGATTCGCTTCAGATCAGCCATGATCTTGTTGAATGGCGGGGCAGGCTCGAAGGGCCAGATGGCCTACTCCTGCTCCTATTTCTTATGTTCTTATGTTCTTATGATTGCTAATGTTTTGAATGCCAAAAGGTTAGCATGACTGATTTGATTTGATTTATTATTGTCACATGTATTAACATAGTGAAAAGTATTGTTCCTTGCGCGGTTTACAGACAAAGCATACCATTCATAGAGAAGGTAACGAGAGAGTGCAGAATGTGGTGTTACAATCATAGCTAGGGTGTAGAGAAAGATCAACTTAATGCAAGGTCAGTCCATTCAAAAGTCTGACAGCAGCAGTGAAGAAGCTGTTCTCGAGTCGGTTGGTACGTGACCTCAGACTTTTGTATCGTTTTTCCCGACGGAAGAAGGTGGAAGAGAGAATTTCCAGGGTGCGTGGGGTCCTTGATTATGCTGGCTGCTTTGCCGAGGCAGCGGGAAGTGTAGACAGAGTCAATGGATGGGAGGCTGGTTTGTGTGATGGATTGGGCTTCGTTCACAACCCTTTGTAGTTTCTTGCGGTCTTGGGCAGAGCAGGAGCCAGACCAAGCTGTGATACAACCAGAAAGAATACTTCCTATGGTGCATCTGTAAAAGTTGGTGAGGGTTGTAGCTGACATGCCAAATTTCCTTCGTCTTCTGAGAAAGTAGAGGCATTGGATCACCTGGACCATTTGCTACCTGACAAACGGTTCAAGCAACTAGTTAAAGCCTACGTCAGAGGTTACTGACCACAGAGATGTGAGGCAATCATTGACTTTGTCCCTACTCATAGGCCTCAGACACTGATGTCAATCAGCTCCATCACCCCAGGCTGGTTTGCTTTTTTAATATAATTTGAGATCCTTTGAAAACATGTTAGAACAAAAATTATGAAGAAACTATATTACTTTTAATTATATGGTTCAGCTGCCATTTCATGATATCAAAGACTAACAATGTTTATTGAATCCTTGCGGTTGAGACGCTTCAGAATAAAAACCTTGGCAATTTAATTAGCTAACATTAACCAGAAGGGGATCAAAACTCCAGTGTACATTGATTGAATTTCATGTTCCCTAACTGAACTTCTGTATCTCTGAGAATCAGTAGAAACTAACGGTTATCACATCTGTACTATACTCAACAGTTTCAAAATACCAATGAACTAATGTACAAAAGATCCTTTATTTGTGACAGGACTTCTGCGTGTACAATCAAGAGTTAAGCAAAAACTTGTGCTTTCTGTTGTCAGGTTGATGGCCATTTCACATTCTAAGTGATTGGCTTCCAACTGGGGGAGACTATGGCCTAGTGGTATTATCGCTGGACTATTAATCCAGAAACTCAGCTAATGTTCTGGGGATCTGGATTCGAATCCCCGCCACGGCAGGTGGTGGAATTTGAATTCAATAAAAAAAATCTGGAATTAAGAATTCCAGGATGCTGCCTGGTTTGGAGGGTAGGTCTTATGAGGAAAGGTTGAGGGAGCTAGGGCTGTTCTCTCTGGAGCGGAGGAGGCTGAGGGGAGACTTAATAGAGGTTTATAAAATGATGAAGGGGATAGATAGAGTGAACGTTCAAAGACTATTTCCTCGGGTGGATGGAGCTATTACAAGGGGGCATAACTCATGGTGGGAGATATAGGAAGGATATCAGAGGTAGGTTCTTTACGCAGAGAGTGGTTGGGGTGTGGAATGGACTGCCTGCAGTGATAGTGGAGTCAGACACTTTAGGAACATTTAAGCGGTTATTGGATAGGCACATGGAGCACACCAGGATGATAGGGAGTGGGATAGCTTGATCTTGGTTTCAGATAAAGCTCGGCACAACATCGTGGGCCGAAGGGCCTGTTCTGTGCTGTACTGTTCTATGTTATATGTTTAAGAATCTACTGATGAACGATTGTCGGAAAAACCCATTTGGGTCACTAATGTGCCGTCCTTATCCAGTCTGGCCTACATGTGACTCCAGAGCCACAGCAATGTGGTTGACTCTCAACTGCCGTCGGGCAACTAGGGATGGACAATAAATGCTGGCCAGCCAGCGACGCCCATGTCTGGGAAATGAATTTAAAAAAACTTGGGAGAAGGAAATAAAGCAGGGATGTGAATAAATGAAAGGTAAATCTGCACTTCATACTGATCTTTGTCTTAAAGGCAAACTCCAGTATTGCTATGGCAATTGGAAAGAAAATGCATTAAGTTGATGCCTCTCCATAAGTGTTTATGGAGGTCCTGCCACTAAGCTCTGCAAGCTTTTTCACGCAGTGTTTGGCTTGATTACCTTGTGGAGGGCAGCGACTCTCCAGTGCAGTGACGGTTGCTTTAATAACAGGGCCTGATTCCAAGGCCTGCAGTTTAACATGTGGTGAGACATTCAGGAGGTTCACCGCACTTCCAAAAGCAAACTCTCCACAAATTTAAGAAATTATAAACTTGTGGAATTAATTCATAAGATGCATTGATAAAGTTGCGGCTGGGGCTGCAAGATTGCCACAAGATACTGGAAAAGTGTTTTGCTTCTGTATTAAATATGCTTACGAGGTGAAGAGGGGACAATGGGGACAAAGTAGAAAGGGTCGAGAGCTTCAAGTTTTCAGGTGTCCAGATCACCAACAGCCTGTCCTGGTCCCTCCCCACGCCGACACTATAGTGCCCACCAACGCCTCTACTTTCTCAGAAGACGAAGGAAATTTGGCATGTCAGCTACGACTCTCACCAACTATTACAGATGCACCATAGAAAGCATTCTTTCTGGTTGTATCACAGCTTGGTATGGCTCCTGCTCTGCCCAAGACCGCAAGGAACTACAAAAGGTCGTGAATGTAGCCCAGTCCATCACGTAAACCAGCCTCCCATCCATTGACTCTGTCTACACTTCCCGCTGCCTTGGCAAAGCAGCCAGCATAATTCAGGACCCCACGCACACCAGACATTCTCTCTTCCACCTTCTTCCGTCGGGAAAAAGATACAAAAGTCTGAGGTCATGTACCAACCGACTCAAGAACAGTTTCTTCCCTGCTGCCATCAGATTTCTAAATGGACCTACCTTGCATTAAGTTAATCTTTCTCTACACCCTCGCAATGCCCTGGCCAATCGGCCCTCCCGCCAATCTTTTTGACAGCAGGCAATCCTTACCAATCTTTTTGGCAAACCAAATAAACTAACTCAAATTGACGAGGGGACAAATTAAAAGGGATAGCTCTCAAATTAAAATGGGCAGCCACCCGAAACAGAGGACGAAGTGGAAAGGAAATTTAAAACATCGGATTAAAATATGATTAAAGGGGTCAATAATGCACCCCAGTTCCCAGCGGGCATGGACGGCACAGACAATGCCCTCGGACACCGCATGCTCCCTCTCCAGGGACACCCGGCCGTGAATATAGCCGCGGTACAGGGGAAAACAGTCGGGTCGGATGACCGCCCCCTCCCCGATCGCCCGCTGCCTGGGCTTGTAGATGGCAAGCTTTGCCAGGCCCATGAGCAGGTTCACGAGGAGGACCTCCTTTCCTTGGCCCTCCCACCAAGACAGGCCGTGTAAAACTGCATTCAGTTGCCCCTTAATGAGTTCAATTGCCTGCTTGATTGTCGGCAGGCACACGTCCAACTGTCGCACGCCCCCTGCCAGCAAAATGTTGCACGTTGGCGCGATGATATCAGGACGTGCGCCTGACATATTTCCATGCGATTTCACGTGCATCCACGTCGGCTGCACACCCGCTCCAGCAACGTCAATTTCTGGCCCAACTCTTAGAAATCATAGAAACCCTACAGTGCAGAAGGAGGCCATTCGGCCCATCGAGTCTGCACCGACCACAATCCCACCCAGGCCCTACCCCCACATATTTTACCTGCTAATCCCTCTAACCTACGCATCTCTGGACTCTAAGGGGCAATTTTTAACCTGGCCAATCAACCTAACCCGCACATCTTTGGACTGTGGGAGGAAACCGGAGCACCCGGAGGAAACCCACGCAGACACGAGGAGAATGTGCAAACTCCACACAGACAGTGACCCGAGCCGGGAATCGAACCTGGGACCCTGGAGCTGTGAAGCAGCAGTGCTAACCACTGTGCTACCGTGCCGCACAGTAAGTATCTTTGGTAAGTATCTTTGAAATGTTGTTACATCTATCAGAAATCTCCTTCCCCCCCCTCCTCAACTCCCACATTTCCATTCTTTGCTCTCAGGCATCTACCTTTCCACTCTCTTAACACAGCAATTCCTGGTCCCAAATATCTGCTTTGTGTCCTGCCCTTACCCAAAGTACTCTTCCAGCATGTTTTGTTAACCTTAATTCCCTTGTTAACAGTACAGTATCTTTTCTGAGGTCCACAGATACCTTGCCATTTTTTTTTAGCTGCAGGTAGCAATGCTGAGTGCAAGACATCAAACACAGTACTTGGATCTGCCTAGCCAGTGAGCTATTAGACCATGACATGTAAAACATAATAAATCAATTACATTTTCTTGGCACAATAATTGCCACAGGATTTGAAACCAAGTTATGTCTTTAACAATGAAGGAGATAATGAATATTGGATTTCCACAGCTATAAAAATAAATTGTTTGGGCCTCATTCAGGCCAGATGGTAAGTAATTAAAAGTCCCATTGCCATTAAATACTGTAATTACAGACTACCACCGGGAGAGCATTTACTGTGATTGTTGAGATAATATTCAGGTGTTGGCTGCAGTTTAGTGCGAACACTTGTATCATAGAATCCCTACAATGCAGAAGGAGGCCATTCAGTCCATCGAGTTTGCACTGGCCACAATCCTACCCAGGCCCTATTCCCGCAACCCCACACATTTACCCTGCTAATCCCCCTGACACGAGGGTCAATTTAGCATAGCCAGTCAACCAAGCCAACACATCTTTGGACTATGGGAGGAAAGTGGAGCACCCTGAGGAAACCCACGCAGACACGGGGGAGAAAGTGCAAACTCTGCACAGACAGTGACCCGAGCCGGGAATCGAACCCAGGTTCCTGGTGCTGTGAGGCAGCAGTGCTGACCATTGTGCTACCGTGCCGTATCAGAAAGTTGTCGTTTTAAGGTCCACCCGAAATACATCACTAAGTATGCCCTTAGTGATGTACCAAGGGCATACTGCATTGTTGGAGGCCAAGTTTGCCCTTACAGAAAGACACGCAAGATCCTGCCAGACTAAAGGAGAGTGGACCAGCTCACTGGCTGAGCAACATTTATCCTCTGACCTGTATTACTAAGTAAGAAGTTTAACAACACCAGGTTAAAGTCCAACAGGTTTATTTGGTAGCAAAAGCTTTTGCTACCAAATAAACCTGTTGGACTTTAACCTGGTGTTGTTAAACTTCTTACTGTGTTTACCCCAGTCCAACGCCGGCATCTCCACATCTGTATTACTAAATCAAATGTTCTGGTCATTGGGCTCACTGCTGTTTGTGGGACCTTACTGTCCACCATTTCTTGGCCACTTTTCCCTGCATTGCAACCGCGACTTACACCTGAAAGATACTTAGGTGGTGAGAGAATAGAACCCTGACAAAGGGGTCACCTTGACTGGAAACATTGGCCAGAATGTTACAACTGTAACACCGTGGGCAGCACGGTGGCACAGTGGTTGGCACTGCTGCCTCACAGCTTCAGGGACCCGGGTTCGATTCCCGGCTCGGGTCGCTGTGTGTGTGGAGTTTGCACGTTCTCCCCCCGTGTCTGTGTGGGTTTCCCTCCGGGTGCTCCGGTTTCCTCCCACAGTCCAAAAGACGTGCTGGTTAGGGTGCATTGACCCGAACAGGCGCCGGGATGTGGCGACTAGGGGGATTTTCACAGTAACTTCGTTGCAGTGTTAACGTAAGCCTTACTTGTGACACTAGTAAATAAACTTTCCAGCTGTTCATGCCGGCGGGATTTTCCCATCCCGCTGCACTGAACAGAGATTTGGCGGGGTGCCAAATTCTCTGACTTTGCCACAGCGGGAGCGTGGCATGAACGGGCGGCACAATCGTGCCTATTGGTTCCATTCTCTCTCCACAGGTGCTGTCAGACCTGCTGAGAATTTCCAGCGTTTTTCTGCTCTTGTTTCAGATTCCAGCATCGGCGGCAGTAATTTTCCTTCTTCAAAAACACTCAAAATTGGCTGTAAAAGCGTTTTTGAGACGTCTTGACAGCAGTTTTGGAGGATGTGGAGAGGCTCGGCACGGTGGCACAGTGGGTTAGCACTGCTGCCTCACAGCGCCAGGGACCCGGGTTCGATTCCCGGCTTGGGTCACTGTCTGTGCGGAGTCTGCACATTCTCCCCAGTGTCTGCGTGGGTTTCCTCCGGGTGCTCCGGTTTCCTCCGACAGACGTGTTGGTTAAGGTGCATTGACCCGAACAGGCACCCGAGTGTGGCGACTGGGGGAATTTCACAGTAACTTCATTGCAGTGTTAATGTAAGCCTTGTGCCTAAATAAACTTTATTTTTTACTTTAGAGGTGCTTTGCAATCGCATTTATCAAACGGTTTCAATAACGTTTGTTGTTATGAGTGAAGGGGGGGAGGATGCACCAGTGTTCTGCCAGTCTCAGAAATTACATTTAACACGGGCTCCTGGAATCCTGCTTAAAAGACCATTTATCAAAGTGGTCGTAACGATACAAAAAAAAGATGTTGAGTGGTTAAGTGTTTTGAGCAGGATTAAAGCACCCAGTGTGACCACGGACGTGTCCAGATCTTTATACTCTCCAAGAGCTCCAATGTCATATGAATATTTAGCCCGGGGGTGGGAGGAAGGTGGGGGGGAGAGCGGGAAGGTGGGGGGGGGGGGGGAGAGCGGGAAGGTGGGGGGGGGAGAGCGGGGAGGTGGTTCTAGTGTTGAAGTGGAGTAAAAGCTAGCTAAGGCAGAAGTGGCACAGATCGACAGCGGGCATTATTACCTTTGCTCACTTGTGCTTTGACCAGCTTTTCCTTTTGATTCTTCTGCCGCATCTCCTTCATTTTCCCACCGTTGGGTTTCTTGGGCCTGTTGCTCCCCTTCGCTTTCCGTGCCTGTGTTGCCTCAGATGGCACCTCCGCCGCTTGCCCCTCTGATCGCACGCACACATCTGAGACGGAGGGAACAAAACACACATCTGTCAAAAACCGCCAACGCCCTCTTCCCCCCCCCCCCCCTCCGCAGCCTCCACCTTCCCGAGGGATCAATCTTCTCAAAACAATTTCAAGTGCTTTACCACAAATTGTGTTCACAGGACGTGGGCGGCTTTTGAAAGTAACTTTATTGCGTGACACTTTAAACAGTGGTAGGTGTAGACTTACGCTGGATGCAGCTGGATAAAAAAAAATAGTGCCTCCAGCTATTTGAGGGCGATTGGGGGGGGGGGGGGGGGGAGGAGATTAAGAATAAAGATACTTTATTCTTTCAAAGGTGTATTCCCAAAGCAAATTCCTGATGAAATGTGAGCGGAGTTAAAGATTCTCAACTTTATACAGGACTCAACTTCACAAGAGAAGACAGCCAACTTCCTGTGAGAGGAATAGGTAGGTTGGCCACAGAAATTGCATTCGGTTATTACAAGTGTGTTCTTCCCCAATAATTTGCTACATATCCCGTGTATGTATGATCATTACGGATTATTATCTCAGGTCGCAATGCTCTTTTTCCTTGTTGTCAGTCTATTTTTCAGCACGCATCTTCCCAGTCAGAAAGCAGCTGCCCTCTTCACAAGCCCCTGCTAGTGTAACAGATGGTCAAGACATCATTTTCCTCAATCTTCCTTTCTCACCCCTCTCTGCTCCTGATAACTCATCCTCATCCCTCCATCAGCCGACTCAAGAACAGCTTCTCCCCTGCTGCCATCAGATTTCTGAATGGACCTACCTCGCACTAAGTTGATCTTTCTCTACACCCTAGCTATGACTGTAACACTACATTCTGCACTCTCTCCTTTCCTTCTCTCTGAACAGTATGCTTTGTCTTTATAGCATGCAAGAAACGATACTTTTCACTGTATACACTGATACATATATACATGTATACACGGGGCGGCATGGTGGCACAGTGGTTAGCACTGCTGTCTCACAGCACCAGGGACCCGGGTTCAATTCCTGCCTCGGGTCACTGTCTGTGTGGAGTTTGCACATTCTCCCCGTGTCTGCGTGGGTTTCCTCCGGGTGCTCCGGTTTCCTCCCACAGTTCAAAGATGTGCAGGTTAGATTGGTTGGCCATGTTACATTGACCCTAGGGTCAGGGGATTAGCTAGGTAAATATGAGGGGTTACGGAAATAGGGCCTGGGTGGGATTGTGGTCAGTGCAGACTTAATGGGCCGAATGGCCTCCTTCTGCACTGTAGGGATTCTATGATTCATTTGTCAATTGCACTGAGTGTTTTATACTGTTTTTCACTTCTACCTCCCGGTCAAATATCAATACTAACAAAGTGCATCCTAGCAAGCAATTGTTCCTGTGATTGGAAAGGTGAAATAATTAACAAGTTAAGCTTAAAATCAGACCCTTGCTGTGTACTTGTTGTCACAGTCTCAGGATTCGGGGTAGACCTTTTAGGACGGAGGTGAGGAGGCATTACTTCACCCAAAGAGTGGTGAGCCTGTGGAATTCATTACCACAGGAAGTAGTTGATGCCAAAACATTGAATGTATTCAAGAGGCGACTGGATATAGCACTTGGGGCGAATGGGATCAAAGGTTATGGGGAGAAAGCAGGATTAGGCTATTGAGTTGGACGATCAGCCATGATCGTGGTGAATGGTGGAGCAGGCTCGAAGGGCTGAATGGCCTCCTCCTGATCCTATCTTCTATGTTTCTATGTATTTGTTTTACACTTTTAAAGCTTCACAATCTCTATCGCTCTATCTATAGGCAGGTCGCATTTTAGCTGCATTCTGGAGGTTGGTATGGCCATCCAGCAAGTTTTATTAATATACTATCACTGTTTTATCTCGTTAATCCCTGCCGTCCCCCGTTGGAAGTTCCTTGCTGGGATACAGCGTAACAGAAGGCAGTGGACTCTAGTGCTCTACTCATGTCGTTATATCACAGAGCTGATCGGTCCATTCCCTCACCTCAAGAACCAGAGCCAGAGTTAACAGTCCTGGCTGACAGGATTGACCTCCCTAGGAATCAAAGCCGGCATCTACCCAGAATGTAGAGTTATCTCTGTTTGCAGCCTGACGTCTATTCAAAAGAGACACTGATTACATGATCCCTGAAACTTGGGCGGTTTCCAACACCATGTTAGAAAAAGATTCTTTACCACATGCTAAGGGATATACTTGTTTATCAAATACCCATATCGATTATCCTTTTGGCTTGATGGACCCATCTCTGGATCTTTTCGTGTAACAGTTGGCCACATCTTGGTTAGAGATAATTGATGAGGGAAGAGCTGCCTTGAATGAAGGTGGGTACAGTAAGAAGTCTCACAACACCAGGATAAAGTCCCAATAGGTTTATTTGGAATCAGGAGCTTTCAGAGCGCTGCTCCTTCATCAACCTGATTCCAAATAAACCTGTTGGACTTTACCCTGGTGTTGTGAGATTTCTTACTGTGCCTACCCCAGTCCAATGCCGACATCTCCACATCTTGAATGAGGGTCACCATTCATCAGAAACTTAACAGGATCAGCCAAGTATATATTGTGGCTACAAGAGCAGATTGTAGGCTGGAAATTCTGAGAGTAATTGCCTCCTGACTCCACAAAGCTTGTCCACCACCTATAAGGCACAAGTCAGGTGTGTGATGGAATACTGTTCACTTGCCTGGATGAGTAAACTCCGTCAACACTCGGGTTCAACAAAGCAGCTTGCTGGATTTTCACTCCATCCAGCAGCTTAAACATTCACCTCCTCCACTGATGCAGCAGTGTATATCATCTTAAAGAAGAAACTCCCCCAAGCCCCCTCTGCCAGCACCTTCCAAACCTGTCACCACTGCCACTCAGAAGAACAAGGGCAGAATACGCATGGGAACACCACCTCCATACAAATTCTCCTTCAAGGCTCGTAACATCCTGACTTGGAATTATTTTTGTTTTATTTATTCATTAATAAATTAATGGGCGGCACGGTCGCACAGTGGTTAGCACTGCTGCTTCACAGCTCCAGGGACCTGGGTTTGATTCCCGGCTTGGGTCACTGTCTGTGTGGAGTTTGCACATTCTCCTCGTGTCTGCGTGGGTTTCCACCGGGTGCTCCGGTTTCCTCCCACACTCCAAAGATGTGCGGGTTAGGTTGATTGGCCGTGCTAAAATTGCCCCTTAGTGTCCTGGGATGCGTAGATTGGAGGGATTAGCGGGTAAAATATGTAGGGATATGGGGGTAGGGCCTGGGTGGGATTGTGGTCGGTGCAGACTCGATGGGCCGAATGGCCTCTTTCTGTACTGAAGGTTTCTATGACTTCTATGATTAACGGGATGTGGGTGTTGCTGGCTAGGCCAGCATTTATTGCCCATCCCTAATTGCCTTCAAGAAGGTGGTGGTGAGTCCATGTGTTGTAGGTACACCCGCAGTGCTGTTAGGGAGGGAGTTCCAGGATTTTTACACAGTGACAGTGAAGGAACGGTGGTATAGTTCCAAGTCAGGATGATGTGTGCCTTTGAGGGAAACTTGGCCGGTGGTGATGTTACCAGGCATCACTGTTCCTTCACTGTCACTGGGTCAGAAGCTTGGAACTCCCTCCCTAACAGCACGGTAGGTGGATCTACACCACATGGACTGCAGCGGTTCAAATGGGATTCAGCACCTACTTTCTCAAGGACAATCTGTGACGGCAAGAAAGGGCGGCACGGTAGCACAGAGGTTAGCACTGCTGCTTCACAGCGCCAGGGACTCGGGTTCAATTCCCAGCTTGGGTCACTGTGTGGAGTCTGCACATTCTCCCCCGTGTCTGCGTGGGTTTCCTCCGGGTGCTCTGGTTTCCTCCCACACTCTGAAAGACGTGCTGGTTAGGTGCTAAATTCTCCCTCAGTGTAACCCAAACAGGCGCCGGAGTGTGGCGACGAGGGGAATTTCACAGTAACTTCATTGCAGTGTTATTGTAAGCCTTACTTGTGACTAATAAATAAACTTTTTACGAAATGCTGGCGAGGAGTGATTAAAGAAGAAAAGAGAGCCGCGACTGAAGTGTCAAAGGATCGGAGTTGGAATCGCAGACTGCTTTGTTTATTGAGTTGGCAAAGCTGACGATGTAAATCCAAAAACAAAGACAAATTCACTCAGTTCTCACTCATTTTCCCACTGACTGAGCAAAACACTGCACCACTGGAGAGACAATACTGAGCGCTTCACTGTGGGTGGGTCAGTATTGAAGGAGCACTGCACTCTGAGAGGGGAGGGAGCGCTACACTGTCGTGGCTGGGGGGTTGAGGGGGGGGCAATACTGAACAAGTGTTGTCAGTCGAGCAGTACTGCAGACTGCACCGTTGGATGAGCAATCCTAAAGAGTGCTGCACTGCTGGTAGACCCAAACCACGGGAGCAGTGCACTGTTGAAAAGGCAGTGCAGTAAATTTTAAATGTCCCTTTTCAAAGTGGTTTCATTTCAGAGGGCTTTATTTTATACGTCTGAGTTCCATTTTAAGGTTCAGTATTCCCCATTTTAAAGAATGCAAGCAGTGTGATGACATCACCATGCAACCAGGCCCAGTTCCATGCGGGTGTACCTTCTGCGTGGAGGCTGGCTTGCGAGCGGTGTCATTTTGTCCTGTCTGTACATTTGAGGAACTATAGTTTTTCTGCTGCATTTTCAGGTACCCTGCAAACAACACTGAACTTCATTTTAGACTTCTTACTACAGTGGTTCCCTACAATGCAGAAGGAAGCCATTTGGCCCATCGAGTCTGCACCAACAACAATCCCACCCAGAACCTATCCCCATAACCCCATGCATTTACCCTAGCTAGTCCCCCTGACTCTAGAGGCAATTTATCACGGCCAATCAACCTAACCCGCACATCTTTGGACTGTGGAAGGAAACCCACGCAGTGACAGGGAGAACATACAGACTCTGCACAGACAGTGACCCAAGCCGGGAATCGAACCCAGGTCCCTGGCGTGATAACCACTCCATCTGTCGAAGGAGCAGCACGCTCCGAAAGCTTATGGTATTTGCTACCAAATAAACCTGTTGGACTTTAACCTGGTGTTGTGAGACTTCTTGCTGTGAGGCAGCAGTGCTAACCACTGTGCCGCCCATGTTTGTTTTAAGATTTATTCTCTCCTGGTACAGTACATATCTGAGCTTTGGGTAGGCGATGGCCTAGTGGTATTATCGCTGGACTGTTAATCCAGAAACTCAGCTAATGCTCTGGGGACTCAGGTTCGAATCCCACCGCGGAGATGGTGAAATTTGAATTCAATAAAAAAAATCTGGAATTAAGAATCTATTGATGACCATAAAACCATTGTCGATTATCGGAAAAACCCATCTGGTTCACTAATGTCTTTTAGGGAAGGAAATCTGCTGTTTTTACTTGGTCTGACCCACGTGTGACTCCAGAGCAATGTGGTTGACTCTCATCCGTCCTCTGAACAAGGGCAACGAGAGACGGGCAGCGACATCCATGTCCCATGAATAAAATAAAACTGCTGTGAACTTCTGTTTTTAAAATAATTCTTTGCTGTACAGGGGTGCTGCTCTGTACAGTACTGTGCAGTCCCTGTGTGAGAAACCTGTTGTAGACTTGGTGTTTTAAAGAGGTCTCTTTGAGCAAGGGGCAAAATTTGAAGTCACTTGCAGTACCATACAATATTTCAGACTGTATGGTGTACTGTGCTTCAATTTTCACATTGATTTTTCTGGACAAAACTTGTCTCCGGGAACCTGACTCTGGCTTTAACATTGATTCCTTTGGGTAACCGTTCTTCACTTAAAGGGGTTTCGCTTAAAGTGCTGATTTTCGGGAACTCAACTATCAGTTTAAATGAGGGCTCCCGGGACTCACTTTGAGTCAGCTTGACGATGGAGTATAAAGAAGAAACTTAAATCATTCACAGCATTGGCCCACTGTACAGACTGACTTTTGATTTTGGCATCTGCTTCTGTTGTTTGAGCCCTTTGAAGAACTCTTAAAAGTCAAGCTCACTGTACACCTGAGTTTGCCTACATCAAAGGCACATGTAACAAGTAAGACCTCATGATGTATTTATTCCAAAATTCTTTGAAAGCAGTCTGATCACATCAATGATTGCAGTTGCTCACTTCAAAGATACTTCTCTCAACCAAGACTTCCTGATTCAACTGCCTTTGAATCCTTTGAGAATTCGATTTATTAATCCCCTTTCTGTACAATAATTAATGGATCCCTCTGCATAAAGGAAATACTCATGGCTGATGTCCCAGTCATTTATCTCCTTGCACAAGAATTTCGTGTTGATAATGCTTAGAAATTTGAAGCAGAAGATGAGCCAAGCATTCTTCTGTGACATTTCGCTGTTTACCTTAGATAGCCTATGCTCCAAGACACAAGAAAGTTGAGGTATTAACTTGGTGGGGTGTTCTACAATGGCCGCTTGGATCTTGCTAGCCTGAGAGTCAGGTTTTACTGAGGGGGTGCTTCACTGTCAAGGAGGCAGCACCCAGAGAATGTTAAACTTAAGAGCTTGATTTACTGCTAAGGCATGGTGATACAGCTCGGGGGACATTTCAAGTACATACCCCCTTCACCCATGTAAGTGGCATATTTGCTGCACTATGTACTTCCATTCTCCTTCTGCCAGCTACTAAGGATGTTGACTGAGCTGCCCTTTCTTTATATTTTCCTCGCTCCTAAAGAATTCTGTTAAAAGCCAGGGTCACAGAACAAAGGAAAGAGTCTCCATTAAATGGTTGCGTATTTACCAATTCTGTGCTCGGCCGTTTGAGGGTCAGTGAATTTATTTTAACCATTTCTCGGCCTGTGAGTGAATTTGGGCGACAGTCAGTTTGACACTGACTCCATTCCCCCAATCTCTGGTGCATCATTTCAAAAGTGGATCTTGAGCAAGACGTTGGTTGGATTTGTGGCCCTCAGCGAACAGCGAGAAGGCAACACCAGACAACATGGACTTGACTTTCTGTCAAGGGGTATGGAGAGCGCACTGGAGTATAGCGTTCAACACAGTAAGAAGTCTCACAACTCCAGGTTAAAGTCCAACAGGTTTATTTGGTAGCAGGTTAAGTGTAGCGTTAAGGCAGAGGATCAGCCATGATCATTTTGAATGATGGAGAAGGCTCGAATGATCGACTCCTGGTCCTATCTTCTATATTTCTATGAACTGGGGTACTTTAACCCTGACGTTCCGATGGCTACTCCAGCTTCAAAGTAATGGCCACCCAGCCATTCAATTAGTTAGTAGTGACCTAAGGAGTCAGGATGCAGGTTTACATTGACTTTAAGTCAAATGATTGAGCTGCCTTAACTCTAGTGCAGTTCCTTGTGTTGGAATAGTGTAAGGAGGGTTTTCCTCTGGATGTGGGCGGCACAGTGGGTTAGCACTGCTGCCTCACAGCGCCAGGGACCCAGGTTCGATTCCCGGTTTGAGTCACTGTGCGAAGTTTGCACTTTTTCCCCCTTTTTGGGTTTCCTCCAGGTGCTCCCGTTTTCTCCCAAAGACGTGCAGGCCATGCTAAATTGTCCCTTAGCGTCAGGGGGAGTGCATGGGGTTATGGGGATAGGGCCTGGGTAGGATTGTTGTAGGTGCAGATTCAATGGGCCAAATGGCCTCCTTCTGCACTGGAGGGACTCTATGTGACCTGTGTTATTCCAACACTATTTGGAATTGTCCAACTTCCCCACGGAAGGACCGATACATGGCAAACAGCTGGAGCCAGTTTGGTCTGGAGTCCTTTCGGACTGTAATGTACATTGAGCTACTTCACTTTAACATAGAATCATAGAAACCCTACAGTGCAGAAGGAGGCCATTCGGCCCATCGAGTCTGCACCGACCACAATCCCACCCAGGCCCTACCCCCACATATTTACCTGCTAATCCCTCTAACCTACGCATCTCAGGACTCTAAGGGGAAATTTTTAACCTGGCCAATCAACCTAACCCGCACATCTTTGGACTGTGGGAGGAAACCGGAGCACCCGGAGGAAACTCACGCAGACACGAGGAGAATGTGCAAACTCCACACAGACAGTGACCCGAGCCGGGAATCGAACCCGGGACCCTGGAGCTGTGAAGCAGCAGTGCTAACCACTGTGCTACCGTGCCGCCCCATGGCGCAACAACAGTGCTGCCTGGTGAAATGTCATGCTGCTGCTGCTGATTTCTTACCATTTAAGCAGTGGCTCCCGGAGCAGCACATTTCATCCCTCTGGCACCGTCTCCTTAGCTTCCTGCAAGCAGAGCAGATGGGTTGCTCATGGTGGGAAGTGAGGCAGAATCTCCCTGGGCCGCAATCAGCATCAGCCAGGCACCGAGACTCCTGAAGAATGAATCAAAAACATCAATTCAGTGAAGAATTAGATTGAAGCTAAAAAAAAACATCAGTGGTTAGACCATAAGACATAGGAGCAGAATTAGGCCAATCGGCCCATCGAGTCTGCTCCGTCATTCAATCAGGGCTGATATTTTTCTCATCCCCATTCTCCGGCCCTTTTCCCCATAACCCCGATCCCCCTTATTAATCAAGAACCTATCTATCTCTGTCTTAAAGACACTCAATGACCCGGCCTCCACAGCCTTCTGCGGCAAAGAGTTCCACAGATTCACCAAAACCTCTGGCTGAAGAAAGAAGAACCCAAAACTATGAATGACAAGGCTTGGAAGAGATGGTGCACCCAGATTTTGTCTGCCTTGAGCAACCTCCACTCCTGTGATCCTCCCATCATCCATGGCAACCTGACTTGTGACACCATATTCATCCGGCATAATAATGGTCTTATAAAAATTTGATACAATTAACAACCATGTGAAAACATGCAGAGAGGAACAGAAGAACCTACACTTTTTTGCTCCAGAATATAGAGCTGTAACAAATGTAACTTCTGTTTTAAAGGATCGTCCCTTCAGCCTGAGGTTGTGCCCTCTGGTTCTAGTATTTCCTATTAGTGGAACCATCCTCTCCACGTCCACTCTATCCAGGCCTCGCAGTATCCTGTAAGTTTCAATAAGATCCCCCCTCATCCTTCTAACCTCCAAAGCGTACAGACCCAGAGTCCTCATACGACAAGCTTTTCATTCCAGGGATCATTTTTGTGAACCTCCTGTGGACCCTCTCCAAGACCAGCACATCCTTCCTTAGATATGGGGCCCAAAGCTGCTCACAATATTCCAAATGGGGTCTGACCAGAGCCTATACAGCCTCAGAAGTACATCCCTGATGCTTGTGTGGGCAGTAATGCAATGCGAGAAAGGGAATGATGGAACTGCAGCGCAATGTTAAGATTCATAGAGTCCCTACAGTACAGTCCATTTGGCCCATCGAGTCTGCACCGACAACAATCCCACCCAGGCCCTGTCTCCATAACCCCACATATTTACCCTGCTAGTTCCCCCTTACTTTAAGGGGTAATTTATCATGGCCAATCCACCTAACCCGCACATCTTCAGAGTGTGGGAGGAAACCGGAGCACCCGGAGGAAACCCACGCAGACACGGAGAGAACGTGCAAACTCCACACAGACGGTGACCTAAGCTGGGAATCGAACCCAGATCACTGGTGCTGTGAAGCGGCAATGCTAACCATTGTGTCGCCGTGCCACCCAATGAAATAGAAATCTATACACTTCTTTTACCAGTACATTCATTCTCTCCCCAGGATACTTGTATTATCTGGACTCGCTCCCGACACCCCATTCTTGCACAACAATCTGACCTACCTGATGATACCACTGCAGGCTGTCATTGACTTTCTGTCAAGGGTATGGGGAGAGCATTGGCGTATAGTCAAATAATTGAGCTACCTTAACTCTAGTGCATTCCATGGATTGGAATAGTGTAAGGAGGGTTTTACTCTGTATGTGACCTGTGTTGTCTCTGCATTGGAAGTGTTTGATGGGGACAGTGTAGAGGGAGCTTTACTCTGTATCTAACCCCGTGCTGTATCTATCCTGGGTGTGTTTGATGGGGACAGTGTAGAGGGAGCTTTACTCTGTATCTAACCCCGTGCTGTACCTGTCCTGGGAGTGTTTGATGGGGGACAGTGTAGAGGGAGCTTTACTCTGTATCTAACCCCGTGCTATACCTGTCCTGGGAGTGTTTGATGGGGACAGTGTAGAGGGAGCTTTACTCTGTATCTAACCCCATGCTATACCTGTCCTGGGAGTGTTTGATGGGGACAGTGTGGAGGGAGCTTTACTCTGTATCTAACCCCGTGCCGTACCTATCCTGGGTGTGTTTGATGGGGACAGTGTGGAGGGAGCTTTACTCTGTATCTAACCCCGTGCTGTACCTGTCCTGGGAGTGTTTGATGGGGGACAGTGTAGAGGGAGCTTTACTCTGTATCTAACCCCGTGCTATACCTGTCCTGGGAGTGTTTGATGGGGACAGTGTAGAGGGAGCTTTACTCTGTATCTAACCCCATGCTATACCTGTCCTGGGAGTGTTTGATGGGGACAGTGTGGAGGGAGCTTTACTCTGTATCTAACCCCATGCCGTACCTATCCTGGGTGTGTTTGATCGGGACAGTGTAGAGGGAGCTTTACTCTGTATCTAACCCCGTGCTGTACCTGTCCTGGGAGTGTTTGATGGGGGACAGTGTAGAGGGAGCTTTACTCTGTATCTAACCCCGTGCTGTACCTGTCCTGGGAGTGTTTGATGGAGGACAGTGTCGAGGGAGCTTTACTCTGTATCTAACCCCGTGCTATACCTGTCCTGGGAGTGTTTGATGGGGACAGTGTGGAGGGAGCTTTACTCTGTTTCTAATCCCGTGCTGTATTGTCCTGGGAGTGTTTGATGGGGACAGTGTAGAGGGAGCTTTACTCTGTATCTAACCCCGTGCTGTACCTGTCCTGGGAGTGTTTGATGGGGGACAGTGTAGAGGGAGCTTTACTCTGTATCTAACCCCGTCCTGTACCTGTCCTGGGAGTGTTTGATGGGGGACAGTGTAGAGGGAGCTTTACTCTGTATCTATCCCCGTGCTGTACCTATCCTGGGAGTGTTTGATCGGGACAGTGTAGACGGAGTTTACTCTGTATCTAACCCCGTGCTGTACCTGTCCTGGGAGTGTTTGATGGGGGACAGTGTAGAGGGAGCTTTACTCTGTATCTAACCCTGTGCTGTATCTGTCCTGGGAGTGTTTGATGGGGACAGTGTAGAGGGAGCTTTACTCTGTATTTAACCCCGTGCTGTATCTGTCCTGGGAGTGTTTGATGGGGGACAGTGTAGAGGGAGCTTTACTCTGTATCTAACCCCGTGCTGTACCTGTCCTGTGAGTGTTTGATGGAGGACAGTGTAGAGGGAGCTTTACTCTGTATCTAACCCCGTGCTGTAACTGCATTGATGGGGTCATTGCAGAGGAATCTTTCCTCTTTTTCTGCATGCCCCGGGGAAGATAAAACCACTGGGCTGAAAAAAACAGCAGGCCACATGTGACCCCTGCTGCAAAAGCCGATGGCCAAAGACCAACATTTGGGCAAGTTGATGAAATGGGCAAGGTGTTGGACTTCTTAGATTTTCTGCTCAATTGGATGGAAGTTGCAGCTTTTAGTAATTGATATCAGCAGAAGAAATCTGAGAATTACCAAAAAGAGTTCTGCAGAGGAAACAACAACAGTTTTGATCTCAGTCTTCAACTCGGAATAATGGGAAGTGCCAGCGAAAGCTTCTGTCAAGTATAATTCTGGAAATATATTTTCCAAGGTGATTTGATTTGATTTATTATTGTCACATGTATTGGGATACAATGAAAAGTATTGTTTCTTGCGCGCTATACAGACAAAGCATACCGTTCATAGGGAAGGAAAGGAGAGGGTGCAGAATGTAGTGTTACTGTCATAGCTAGGCTGTAGAGAAAGATCAACCTAATGCGAGGTAGGTCCATTCAAAAGTCTGACGGCAGCAGGGAAGAAGCTGTTCTTGAGTCCGTTGGTACGTGACCACAGACTTTTCTATATTTTTCCCGACGGATGAAGGTGGAAGAGAATATAATAATCCACCTAAGAAGTCCCGTTTTCCAGGTGAGGCGATGGTTAAAGACCTCCAAGCAATAAATTGTAGGGCAGCCTTTTTGTTGGATGTTTATCTGTGCAGCCAGCAGGTGGTGCTTTTTCTGCTGGTTCAAAGTTGTGAATTGGCTGCAGTCCAGTGGCCCAGATAATGATCTAAAAACCAATCTTCCACCCACGCCAACCACATCCATTCAGCTCTTCAGCCCAATTCAGTGTAAACTTCCCGGAATAATTACACCGCTGCATGGATTGTGCTATTCCATCAGCTTAATATCTTTTACTCTGTATGTGTGCGTGTGTGTGTTTGAACAGAAAGTCAAAACGAAGGCTACATTTTTCAGACAGCACATTTGCGAGGCAGGGTCTCACTTGCTGGGAACACGCACTCTGTGTAGTTCCAGTGAGAAATGGATGGGAAATTGGTGCATTCCATTCCCCCCTGTGCAGATCACCCGTCCTCGTTCTGACCAGAAGGGCTTGAATTAGACTGGCAGCACAAATTATTCTTCAATTCCTGTCCATCTAATTTTAACCACCCCCCCCCCCCCCCCCGCCCCACTCCCCACAGCGCACAGAACAAATTGCCCACCCTAATCGAAATCAATTCGACACCAAACATTACTGCAGGGATGTGGCGGTGGGGTGAAATACAGAAAGGACGCTGGAGTGGAACGCAGATAACCAGCATGGCCCAGTCGGGCCGAATAGCCTGCTTCTGTCTTGTGAGCAAAGGATGGATGGTGCAGAGCACGGCGAATCCTGTGGCTGGACTCACATTTGTGCAAGATTGGTGTAACAGGCCAGAGCGAACCTTAACCCGATCTGTTCTCTGGAGAGAATCTGGATTGAATAAGCAGGGAGGGGTTGGACCGACAGAGTTACCGTGCTTCTGTGTGTTTTCCTTTTGCTGTGGCAGAATGGTTACAAGCTATCCTGGCTAATAATGTCATATATTGATTTTATTTTAAAAGGACCAACTGATGAGAATCTGCACAAGTTTTTTTATCTTAGGTTACAATTTTGTGTTTTAAAAAGCGTTTAGACAGTTACATGGGTGAGATGGGTATAGAGGGATGTGGGCCAAACGCAGGCAATTGGGACGAGCTTAGTGGTTAAAAAAAAAGGGTGGCATGGACAAGTTGGGCCGAAGGGCCTGTTTCCATGCTGTAAACCTCTATGATTCTGTGACTATGACTCTATCTTCTGCCTGTTACTTGTTTCCAGATTCCTGTTTTCACCCTTGTGTGGTTTGCATTCTCTCCCCTGCACTTTCACACTTTCCTGGATATCTTGCTGTTCAGTTTCTCTCTTCCTCTCAATTTTAAGTTTATTTATTCGTGTCACAAGTAGGCTTACATTAACACTGCAATGAAGTTACTGTGAAAATTTTGCTCCCTCTCTCTTGTATTGCCCTCATACCCTGTCTGTAACTCTCTGTCTCTCCATGTCTCTCTGTCTCTCTCTCTGTCTCTCTCTGTCTGTCTCTCTGTCTCTCTCTGTCTATCTGTCTGTCTGTCTCTCTGTGTCTGTCTCTCTCTGTCCCTCTATCTCTCTCTCGCTCTGTCTGTCTCTCTGTCTGTCTCTCTCTCTCTGTTCCTCTGTCTCTCTGTCTGTGTCTCTGTCTCTCTATCTATCTCTCTATCTGTCTCTCTCTCTGTCTCTCTCTGTCTCTCTCTGTCTCTCTCTGTCTCTCTCTCTCTCGCTGTCTCTCTCTCTCTCTCTCTGTCTCTCTCTCTCTCTGTCTGTCTCTCTGTCTGTCTGTCTGTCTCTCTGTCTCTCTGTCTCTCTGTGTCTGTCTCTCTGTCTCTCTCTCTCTCTGTCTCTCTCTGTCTCTCTCTCTCTCTCTCTCTGTCTCTCTCTCTCTCTCGCTCTGGCTGTCTCTCTGGCTGTCTCTCTCTCTTTGTTCCTCTGTCTCTCTGTCTTTGTTTCTGGCTCTGTCTCTCTGTCTCTGTCTCTCTGTGTGTCTCTCTGTGTCTGTCTCTCTCTCTCTGTTCCTCTGTCTCTCTGTCTGTCTGTCTGTGTCTCTGTCCATGTGTGTGTCTCTGTCTCTCTATCTGTCTCTCTGTCTGTCTCTCTGTGTGTCTGTCTCTCTCATTCAGACTCTGCTTTTACCAAACAGGCGCTTCCTTTAAACCAGATGCTACTGTCAAATCCCACGGCATTAGGGTAGACACCATGCTGCAGTTCCAACCTGTGCTCATTTAAACAAAATCTGCCTTGCTCCTCCTGAAACTCAGAAGGTTGGAGCCACGTTAATTTTCCGAATTCACTTATTCTGGGCCACACTGTCTGAAAGGCGGTGGAATCAGGCTGCGTGGGAACGTGTAACAGTGTATTGCAGGAGGTGGGGTTGTTAACAGCACGAAAGGAGGGTGGATTCTGGTGTGATCGTTCGATGGATTGCAATTTGGACATCCCAGTTACAGACTTTGGGAGAGTTACAACAGTTGAAGGATTCACAACCAAGCCAGGCAACACTTCAACAATGTACAGAAGTTCCATGTGCTTGTGAACTCTCATCCTTACTGATCATGAATATCACTCCAATGTTCTACAGGTCTGGATGCTCCAGTGTGTTTCTAATAGGGGCCATTTACAAAAGAAATAAGGAATGCTCTTGGAAGCTATTAGCAGGGGAAAAACAGACCTTCACATGGGCTAATCAAAGAAAGCCAGAATAAAGTTGTTGAAGGTAAATCATATCTGACTAGCTTGATTGATTTCCTTTTATAAGGTAACAGGGAACATGGATCAACGTAATGCAGTAGACCCATGTGGGCCATCACAGCAACAGAACTGTACTCCAGCACAATCTGCAACCTCATGGCCCAGCATATCCCCCACTCAACCAGAGGGTCAACCCTGGTTCAATGGAGAGTACAGGAGGGCATGTCAGGAGCAGCACCAAGCATACCTAAGAATGAGGTGTCAACCTGGTGAAGCTACCAAACGGGACTACTTGCATGCCAAACAGCATAAACAGCAAGTGATAGACAGAGCTAAGTGATCCCACAACCAACCAACCTGCCTGGATGGGTGCGGCTCCAACAACACTCGGGAAGCTTGACACCATCCAGGACAAAGCAGCCCCGCTCGATTGGCACCCCATCCACAAACACTCACTCCCTCCACCACCAACACCCAATAGCAGAAGTGTGTACCATCTTCAAGATGCACTGCAGCAATTCACCAAAGATCCTTTGACAGCACCCTCCAAACCCACAACCACTTCCATCTAGAAGGACAAAGGCAGCAGATACGTGAGAACACCACCACCTGCAAGTTCCCCTCCGAGCCACTCAATATCCTGACTTGGAAATATATCGGCCGTTCCTTCGCAGTCGCCGGGTCAAAATCCTGGAATTCCCTCCCTAATGTCATTGTGGGTCAACCCACAGCACGTGGACTGCAGCGATTCAAGATGGCGGCTCACCACCACCTTCTCAAGGGGCAACTAGGGATGGGCAATAAATGCTGGCCCAGCCAGCGACGCCCATGTCCCACGAATGAATTAAAAATGTGTATATTGATTTTCAGAAGGCATCTTGACAACGTGACATACAGGTGATCAAGCCTATGGAATGAATGGGAAATATGGAAACAAAATTGACTAATGACAGGAAAGAGAAGATTGTGGCTGGAAGTTATTCAAGCTGGTTGGTTGTCTGTAGTGGTGTCCCAGCACTTCTCAATTCCTTTCAGCGACCTGGACATTGGTGTTCTGAGCAATGTTATAAAGTCTGCAGATGATGCATTTGGCAGAGTAGCAGACAGTAATGAGGATAGTCACAGCCTTTAGGATGGTGCAGTGGGCAGAATCATGGCAGATGGAGCTCAGTTCAGAGAAGTGTGAAGTGATGCACTTATGGAAAGACAGTTCTATAAATGGCACCACTTTGAAGAGTGTTGATGAGCTGAGAGACCCCTATACAAGTTGATAAGGTTGTTAAAAAGCGACTGAGTTAGTTGGGTTTATAAAAAGAAGAATAAAGTAAATCGTGCGGGAACTGTATAAATCGCTGGTAAGGGCGTCAGCTGGAGAATTGCGGACATTTCTGGGCCCCACATTTCAGCAAAGATGTATAGAATCATAGAATCCCCACAGTGCAGAAAAAGGCCATTCGGCCCATCGAACCTGCACCGAAAACAATCCCACCCAGGGCCCTATTCCCGTAACCCCACCCTGCTAATCCCCCTGACACCAAGGGACAATTTTACCATAGCCAATCAACCTAACCCACGCACCTTTGGATTGTGGGAAGAAACCGGAGCACCCGGAGGAAACCCACGCAGACACGGGGAGAATGTGCAAACTCCGCACAGACAGTGACCCAAGCCAGGAATCGAACCCCGGTCTCTGGCGCTGTGAGGCAACCATGCTAACCACTGTGCCACCGTGCCGTCATGTGTGCCAACCTTCCAAAGAGCAAGTGTACGTAGAGGAAGTTTCGATTAGAGGACGTTTCCCAGGATGTTCCCAGGGATGGGGAATTTCAGTTCTGAGGGGAGGTTGGGAAAGTTAGGACTTCTGCTTGGAACAGAGGTGGCTCAGAGTTTAAAGTTTCTTTATTCGTGTCACAAGTAGGCTTGCATTAACACTGCAATGAAGTTACTGTGAAAATCCCCTGGAGGCAATTGAATAGAGGTCTTTCAAAATGATGAGAGGTTCTGATGGAGTCGACAGAGAGTAAGCGGATTTACAATCATTGGGAAAAGATCTAAGGGAAAATGAGGAGAGATTTGAAATCTGGAATGTGCTGGCAACTGATTCCATTAATATTTTTTTAAATTGGCTGGGTTCCAGACATAATAAAACAGGGTTTTTTGTGAACAATGCAGCTGCAATCACCACCCTCACGCTGTTTTATTCAGAACTCCTTGCACTGGCATGTGGGACTCGTTGCAATGCCTGAACTCACCCACTTCAGTCACTTGGCTATTATATGATCCAGTGTTTAAAACCCCTTCCCAGCGTACCGTTAACACCGATTGATGATCATCAGCAGCATCGGACGGCCATGAACGGGACTTATAGGGTGACATGGTAGCACAGTGGGTTAGCATTGCTGCCTCACAGGGCCAGGGACCCGGTTTCGATTCCCGGCTTGGGTCACTGTCTGTGTGAAGTTTGCACATTCTCCCCGTGTCTGCGTGGGTTTCCTCCGGGTGCTCCGGTTTATTCCCACACTCCAAAGAATTGCGGGTTAGGTGCATTGACCCGAACAGGCACCAGAGTGTGGCGACTAGGGGATTTTCACAGTAACTTCTTTACAGTGTTAGTGTAAGTCGACTTGTGACTAATAAATAAACTTTACTTTTGGGCATCTATGCTTATAATCTACAAACACTTGACTGTTAAATTCCAGCCACATCCAATGATTGTAAAACATTTTTTTTAACACAATTCATCTGGACCTGATCTTCAGGTTTCCCAGATGAACTGTTTTTACAACAACCCATTCATGGTCATCGTTAGACTTTTAATTCCAGATTTTCATCGACCGTGCCACAAATTCTGGCCATTCTCTACCACCCCCCCCGCCCCCTCCCCCGTCCCATCACCACCCATGAACAGCTAGCCAAGATAGCTGTGGCTATGGCTGAGATTCTACCGGCATACCCGCCCCGATTTCAGGGGCAGGCGAGACTCGGAGAACGGCATTCTCCGTGGGCCTTGAATTGGGATCGTATGAACCTTGGGCGGACATGCCGGTAAAATTCCACCCTATGTGCTGCTTCCATATCTCCTTGGCCGGTAACCAAGAGATGTTGCAAAATGGGTTGGGAGGGACCCAGTGTTTCCCTCTCGTTGTTCCCCGTTTGACTCAAGTCTTTATCACGATCGCTGTATTTGTTAGTGCTAAAATGAAAATTAATGCTACTATCCCTTCCCCCAAATCCCCCAAAATTGTTCTGCTTTAAGATTTGGAGAGACTGTGCAGTGTTTGACAATTTGACACACTCCTCCATGTATCAACTCAGGCTCACACAGTCATAGAATCCCTACAGTACAGAAAGAGGCCATTCAGCCCATCGAGTCTGCACCGACCACAATCCCACCCAGGCCCTACCCCCATATCCCGACATATTTTACCCACTAATCCCTCTAACCTACACATCTCAGGACACTAAGGGGCAATTTTAGCATGGCCAATCAACCTAACCCGCACATCTTTGGACTGTGAGAGGAAACCAGAGCATCCGGAGGAAACCCACGCAGACACGAGGAGAATGTGCAAACTCCACACAGACAGTGACCCAAGCCGGGAATCGAACCCAGGTCCCTGGAGCTGTGAAGCAGCAGTGCTAACCACTGTGCTACCGTGCCGCCCACCTCCGAGCCACCTCCTTGGAAAACTTGATTTCAGCAGTAAATCGCAATTCCGTTTCGCCCGCTTGGAAGATCGCAAATTATTCTCGCAAGTGAACTTGACAGTGGTGGGGCTGCAATTTCACTGAGCCAAGACCCAGTTTTACCTATTGGCGTTATCATGGGGGGGGGGGGTAGGGGGATGAGAATTAATCAAAAGCTCAACCTTATCTTTGGAGTGAGGTATGGATAGGACTATTAGAGTAGTCATTTCATTGAGGGTAGGGTTCACAGGCAGGATGAATCATAGAATCCCGACAGTGCAGAAGGAGGCCATTCAACCCATTGGATCTGCACTGACCATCTGACGGTAGCACAGTGGGTTAGCACTGCTGCCTCACAGCTCCAGGGACCTGGGTTCGATTCCTGGCTTGGGCCACTGTCTGTGTGGAGTCTGCACGTTCTCACCGTGTCTGCGTGGGTTTCCTCCGGGTGCTCCGGTTTCCTCCCACAGTCCGAAAGACGTGCTGGTTAGGTGCATTGACCCAAACAGGCGCCGGAGTGTGGTGACTAGGGGAATTTCACATTAACTTCATTGCAGTGTTAATGTAAGCCTTACTGTTGACGAATAAATAAACTTTACTTTACTTTAGAATCTTACCCTAGCCCTATCCCCGTAACCCTACATGTTTACCATGGCTAATCAATCAACCCGAAAAAATCTTGGGACACGAAGGGGCAATTTAGCATGGCCAACGCAGAAAAATATCCAAATTAACTCTTATTTTTATCAAGTGTGTGGGGCTTATTAGATTGTATGCGCGACTAGGGGATTTTCACAATAACTTAATTGCAGTGTTAACATAAGGACTCACATCATTGCAGTTAGCATTGACACACAGAACGATTGTTATCTGGGAGCTTCGGGTTACGATGAGTATAAAGATAATTATGCAACTACCAAAATTTTCTTACCCCCAAAAGAACCACAAGTTAGACCTCATGCCCAACTTTTACTGGCGATTCTCGGCGTATGTCACAGCTCTGTAAGAGTGGTACAGTTTAAAATGCCTGCAAGCCCCCTTTCCTCTGTGATTCTTATTAGACTGGCTTTTAGTTCTATCTAGAGCTACCCTGTCTACTTTGACACTGGCAAGGATGTGTGTGGCAATTGATAAGTCTCAGTGATCTTCTTAAATTTTTAAGCCCTAAATTTGCCCTAAAACTTTACTAAAGTTTTTAAAAATTATTTATTAGTGTCACAAGTAGGCTTACATTCACACTGCAATGAAATGCAAACCAGCCTCCCATCCATTGACTCTGTCTACACTTCCCACTGCCTCCATCTGACGAAGGAGCTGTGCTCCGAAAGCTTATGGTATTTGCTACCAAATAAACCTGTTGGACTTTAACCTGGTGTTGTGAGACTTCTTACTCGGGAAAAGCAGCCAGCATAATTAAGGACCCCACGCACCCCGGACATTCTTCCACCTTCTTCGGTCAGGAAAAAGATACAAAAGTCTGAGGTCACGTACCAACCAACTCAAGAACAGCTTCTTCCCTGCTGCCGTCAGACTTTTGAATGGACCTACCTTGCATTAAGTTGATCTTTCTCTACACCCTAGCTATGACTGTAACACTACATTCTGCACTCTCTCATTTCCTTCTCTATGAACAGTATGCTTTGTCTGTATAGCGCGCAAGAAACAATACTTTTCACATGAGGCAATAATAAATCAAATCAGATCAAAATCAATGAAGTTACTGTGAAAATCTCCTACTAACTTTACCAACTAAAAGCCCTTCTGAATGCTTGCTGAAGTCAGACCCTGGAGGTCACTGCCAGAGGTTGAACTGGGAGCATTAGGAGTTAGGGTTGGTTGAGCCACCCAAAAATCCTGAGCCCAATTTCCCACCGCCTGAATTCATTCTGTTCCTCTCTGTTTTGGGGGTAAGCAGGTTCCCAGAACCTGCCCCCCTCGGATACAGGGGTACCCCAATGGTGGTGTGTTCTCTCTGCACTGGGAGAACTCTGGAGCTCACTCACCTGCTTGGTGGGGACCTGTTCGATTTCGGTGGAACTCCTGATGGTGTTTGAATCCAGCACCAAGGCGCTGAGGCGAGCCAAGAGACAGCCAAGGAACAACAGCATCACCGCACAGTCCATGGCTCAAAAAATAGTTGCAGAGAGAAACCAAGAAGAATTTAAAATAACTGTACCAGCGCTAATCTAACGCGGATTAGGGGGGACCAGCCGCTTTATCTCTTTGGCACAGGTCCTCTTGTCTGTCCCGATTTAAGGAGATAACCCTTTCTTATAGTCCCGCCAGCCCCCTCCTTCTCTGACGTGTGGAGGTGCTTCCCCTGAAACCCCGGACGCGAGGAGGGACAGCCACTGTTTGAACTTCTGTTAAAAAACAAAGTGTTTCCGAATAGATGAAGCCCCGGGCACTTCCCATCACCGCACATCACAACATAAAGAGCTATTCCAGATCCCCCCCTTCCTCTCCCCATTTCCCCCTTCTTTCTTGCTGTCTGAGACAACAAATGAGTTTGGCACAAGCCAAGCACCACTTCAAACGCTCCTGCGGTCACTGCATCCTATAATTAATGAGTGGGAAGGTGAGAGATGTCCTTCCAGTATACAGCTGGCTGCTGCTCCCCGCGTTAGGAGGAAGTACCTGGTAAGGTGAGAGGAGTTTCAAAGACTGTGCAGACTAGTTTAAAGAAAAAGCCTTGTAAAATAGATTTCTCTTACTACTTTCCGAACCTCAGGGCATCGACTTTACAGCCAATCAAATACTTTTTGAAGTGCTTTGATTTGATTTGATTTGATTTGTTATTGTCACAAGTATTGGGATACAGTGAAAAGTATTGTTTGATTTATTATTGTCACATGTACTGGGATACAGTGAAAAGTATTGTTTGATTTATTATTGTCACACGTATTGGGATACAGTGAAAAGTATTGTTTGATTTATTATTGTCACATGTACTGGGATACAGTGAAAAGTATTGTTTGATTTATTATTGTCACATGTACTGGGATACAGTGAAAAGTATTGTTTGATTTATTATTGTCACATGTACTGGGATACAGTGAAAAGTATTGTTTGATTTATTATTGTCACATGTACTGGGACACAGTGAAAAGTATTGTTTGATTTATTATTGTCACATGTACTGGGATACAGTGAAAAGTATTGTTTGATTTATTATTGTCACATGTACTGGGATACAGTGAAAAGTATTGTTTGATTTATTATTGTCACACGTATTGGGATACAGTGAAAAGTATTGTTTGATTTATTATTGTCACATGTACTGGGATACAGTGAAAAGTATTGTTTGATTTATTATTGTCACATGTACTGGGCTACAGTGAAAAGTATTGTTTGATTTATTATTGTCACATGTATTAGCATACAGTGAAAAGTATTGTTTCTTGCACGCTATACGAACAGCATACCGTTCATAGAATACATAGGGGAGAAGGAAAGGAGAGAGTGCAGATTATAGTGTTAAAGTCACAGCTAGGGTGTAGAGAAAGATCAGCTTAATATATGGCAGGTCCATTCTAAAGTCAGATGGCAGGAGAGAAGAAGCTGTTCTTGAATCATTTGGTACGTGACCTCAGACATTTGTAACTTTTTCCCGACGGAAGAAGGTGGAAGAGAGAATGTCCGGGGTGCATGGGGTCCTTGATTATGCTGGCTGCTTTTCCTGATGCAGCGGGAAGTGTAGACAGAGTCAATGGATGGGAGCTGGTTTACGTGATGGATTGGGCTACGTTCACAAACCTTTGTTTCTTGCGGTCTTGGGCAGAGCAGGAGCCATACCAAGCTGTGATACAATCAGAAAGGATGCTTTCTATGGTGCAGTTGTAAAGGTTGGTGAGAGTCATAGCTGACATGCCAAATTTGCACTGTTGTAAAGTAGGAAGCGTAAAGTTGCGCACAGGAAGATTCCACATGACATAATTTTGGATTCTATTTTATGTTGATTGAGGGATTCTTTTTATTTGTCCATGGGATGTGGGAGTCGCTGGCTGAGCCAGCATTTAATGCCCATCCCTGAGGATATTTAAGAGTAATCTCCACTGCTGTGGGTCTGGAGTCACATGTAGGCCAGACCAAGTAAGGACGGAAGATTTCCTTCCCTAAAGGACATTTGTGAACCAGATGGGCTTTTATGACAATGGTTTCATTGTCATCATTAAACTTTACATTTCAGATTTTCATTGAATTCAAATTTCACCATCTGCCATGGTGGGCTTTGAACCCTGATTCCCAGAGCATTACCCTGGGTCTCTCAATTACTAGTCCAGTGGCTATACCATTCATAAGTATCAGCCAGGCCACCAACATCCCTGCAGTTCTTCATATAGTACATTTTATATTCGCCTGAGAGGGCAAGCGTAACATCTCATTCACAAAAAGCACTCTTCCTAAATTCCATTTGCTAGGATGTCAGGGTCATTGTCAGTGGCAAGGCCAGCATTCATTACCCTTCCCTAATTGCACTTACGAAACTGGCGGTGAGCCACCTTCTCTCACCACTGCAGACATCTGACGGACGCACACTCTCAATGCTTTCTGCAGTTTGATATAACCTAGTGGTTCGCTGGGCCATTTCAGAGATCACATTGCTGTGGGTCTGGGGTCGTATGTCGGCCAGACCAGGTGAGAGTTTCCTTTCCAAGTGGGCATTAGTGAACCAGATGACTTTTTGTCACGGTTTTTAACAAGACTAATACTTTATTCCAGATTTATTAATCAAATTTAAATTTCCCCAACTGCCACGATGTGATTTGAACTCATGGCTCTGCTACATTAGTTCAGGTGGCACGTTGGCACAGTGGTTAGCGCTGCTGCCTTACAGCGCCGGGGACCCAGGTTCAATTCCGACCTTGGTCGCTGTCTGTGCAGAGTTTGCACTTTCTCCCCGTGTCTGCGTGGGTTTCCTCCGGGTGTTCCGGTTTTCTCCCACAGTCCTAAGATGTGCGGGTTAGGTGGATTGGTCATGTGTCAGGGGGATTAGCAGGGTAAATGTGTGGGGTTATGGAATAGGGCCTAGGTGGGATTGTGGTCGGTATAGGCTCGATGGACCGAATGGCCTCGTTCTGCACTGTCGGGATTCTCAGGGTTACTGGTCCAGTAACACAACCATTAGGAAGAATAAGATTGAGGTATTGAAAGGAGAAGAAGTTGTCAGCACAACGGGGGAAGAGTCAAAGGTGTGATTTGATGGTGAGGGCAACGTTGTTGCTCAGGTAGGTTGGGCAGGACCAGTGGTGCCAGGCTGGGAGGTTTCAGCAAGAGTCCAGGGTTGGGTAGGTGCCAACAACTGTTGAGCCAGGTTTCCATCAAAGTCAAGATGGCCGACCAGTTACCAATTATAAGGTCAAAATTGACAAGTTTTAAGTTTATGTAGTAGTGTCACAAATCGGCTTGTAGTACATTAACGTTGCAATGAAGTTACTGTGAAAATCCCCTAGTCGCCACACTCTGGCGCCTGTTCGGGTACACTGAGGGAGTCTTTAGCACGGCCAGTGCACCCTAACCAGCACGTCTTTCAGACTGTGGGAGGAAACTGGAGCTCCCGGAGGAAACCCACGCAGACATGGGGAGAATGTGCCTCCTCTGCAGAGACAGTGACCCAAGCCAGGAATCGAACCTAAGTCCCTGGCGCTGTGAGGCAGCAGTGCCAACCACTGTGCCAAGGGCTGTGTTTGCCAGTGAATGGACATTTCGTAGGGAAATGCAGAGGTATTGCCCTGTTGGCAGAGTCCAAAATGATAAGGAGGCTTTGGGACAGACAAGAAGTGGCTATGGTATATAAATGGGTTTATCCATGGCTGGAATTAGCAGAGGATTAAGGATAGGTGGGGAGTGGAAAACTACCTGAGATGGTAGAAATGAAATGTGGCGTGACTGGGTGACAGGGGAAGAGAGGAAGCCAACAGGACACCAAGGCGATCAATGCAGTAGACTTGTCTGTGGGGTAATGGCCCTACCATTGATCTCAAAGAGAAAGTGGATGATAATGGAAAAGTGCAGGATGTGTTACATAAAAATTATTAAGGCCAGACCTGACCCCACAGTCAGGGCTCCATCAGTTAGGGGTCTCAGGGTAGCTGTTTTATTGCCACATTGGCACCATGAGTGTAGGAAGCAGTGGATTTTCACAGGGGGTCCCACTCCCCATCCCCGTTAAGTGACTTTATTAGGAACATATGGGTGAATGATTGTTGCTGGTTTAATTTATACCCTCCACAACACATGATTTCCATTCATGAGGAGAATGCTAATTAGCCAATTTGATGGATGCCAAGCGTGTTACCATCTTCATACAGAACTGCAAAACTATCTTTCCGTGTTCTTTTACGATGAAACATGCGATGTTCTTAATCTGCAGCTGGGGTGTCAAGTGACTCAGTGAGGGGTGGTCTACGCTAGCATAGCGCCGCTGTTTAGCTCAGTTACTTAGCTGAAGCACAGGATGGCCGCTCATTCAGGATTCAGAAGCCGCTGGGAAGTCCGCAGCACATCTGTCGGTGTCCGGAGGAGAAAGAGAGGTTAATGTTTCAGCAGGACATAGTCACCACTTCTCAACCTGAAACTGTTCACCTCTCCTATCTCTGAAAGGCATTGATTTTACCTGAATTTACCAGACTGCTATCAGGGAGGAGGGATGTCTATCCTGCAAAATGGGAGAGAAGGGAGGGAGTGGTGCATAGGATACTGCGAGGCCTGGATAGAGTGGACGTGGAGAGGATGTTTCCACTAGTAGGAAAAACTAGGACCAGAGGGCACAACCTCAGGCTAAAGAGACGATCCTTTAAAACAGAGATGAGGAGGAATTTCTTCAGCCAGAGAGTGGTGAATCTGTGGAACTCTTTGCCGCAGAAGGCTGTGGAGGGGCCGGGTCATTGAGTGCCTTTAAGACAGAGATAGATAGGATCTTGATTAATAAGAGGATCAGGGGTTATGGGGAAAAGGCAGGAGAATGGGGATGAGAAAAATATCAGCCATGATTGAATGGCGGAGCAGACTCGATGGGCCGAGTGGCCTAATTCTGCTCCTATGTCTTATGGTCATGTGGTCTTATGGAGTGTCAAGCTGTAGGGGGAAGATGAGACTGAGGGAGGTGAAGAGTTCTAGATCTTAATATCCTGGGGATAGACTGAGTTATAATCCGAGGTAGATAATAATTCATGATTCCAGAGCTAGGATGACTAGGTTGGTGGAGAGTTGCACTGGCAACGTGGGCTAATTTGTGCGGGACCTACACATAAATTTTATTTCAGCCATCCCAAAGTATTATTGGGATAATTACTGCTGTGTATATTATTCCTGCACAATACCCTTATGAACATAATCTGCCTCGCTTTGTTGTGGTGTTCCTGGGGTCTGGATTTAAGGAACACTGCTCTTTTTTATGAATTATTTTCATTTTTACCAAACATGGAACTCACTACCACTAGAAGTGCTTGAGGTCAACAGCATTTAAGGGAAAAATACATGGGAGGGTTAATAGAGGTGATCAAATGTTTTGAGGGACTTTGCTAGATGGGGAAAGTGGCACGCGAACCAGGAATTAAAGGACTCGGATTTAAGATTATTGACAATAGAAACTGAGGAGAAATGAGAATTGATTTTCACACAATGAGATGTTGTAATCCGGAATCTTTGACCTGAAGTGGTGTTGGAAGGAGAGTCAACAGTACCTTTCCAAAGGGAATTAGGTGAATACTTGAAGGGAAAGATTTACAGGGCCATGAGGAAAGAACGGGGGTGTGGAATCATAGAATCCCTGCAGTGCTGAAGGAGGTCATTCGGCCCATCGAGTCTGCACCAACTACAATCCCACCCAGCCCCTATCCCCATAGCCCCATGTACTTACCCTGCTAATCCCCCTGACACTAAGGGTCAATTTAGCATGGCCGATCCACCTGACCCACACATCTTTGGACTGTGGGAGGAAACCAGAGCACCCAGAGGAAACCCACGCAGACACGGGGGGAGAACGTCCAAACTCCATGCAGACAGTGACCCAAGCCAGGAATTGAACCCGGGTCCCTGGCGCTGTGAGGCAGCAGTGTTAACCACTGTGCCGCCCCATGATAATTGGATATTTCTTTCCACACCATCACAGTGCGCTGAATGTCTGTCTGTGCCGTATCGTTCTCTGATCCATTTTAATTATCCTTTTGTTCTTTGAACAGAACCCTCAAATCTCATCAGAAACGGAAAGGGGGAGGCTTAAACTTGACACTGTTTGAACCTGCCCTTTGTGAGTCAACCAAGGGAGAACATGCCTGAGCAACAAAGTCCTCCAGTCACAGGTGGGAACGCACTGATAGCCTTATCCAACAATGTCGCATTGTTTTTGTGGGACATGAAAGTCACGAATCAAAGAAAGGATGCAATTAAATAGTTTTATGACAGTTTCAACATGGGGCAAAAAGATAATTAATCACCTTGCAAGAAAAGCTGCATCAAACCTCCAGGGGAACTTTGATTTAAGGAGACAGTTATTTCTGGAGATGAAAGTGAAATGCAAGGTGAAGATGTTCCATGTTCAGAAAGTGAACTTTTCACTCAGTCCAAAGATGTGCGGGTTAGGTTGATAGGCCATGCTAAAAATAAATTGCCCTTAGTGTCCTAAGATGTGTAGGTTAGAGGGATTAGTGGGTAAATATATAGGGATATGGGGGTAGGGCCTGGGTGGGATTGTGGTCGGTGCAGACTCGATGGGCCGAATGGCCTCTTTCTATACTGTAGGGTTTCTATGATTCTATGATTCATCTCATTTGAGTCAAAGACAGCTTCTAAAATACAGAGTGCAGTTGATTTGATTTATTATTGTCACATGAATTGGAGTACAGTGAAAGGAATTGTTTCTTGCGCGCTGTACAGACAAAACATACCGTTCATAGAGTATATAGGTGAGAAGGAAAGGAGAGGGTGCAGAAAATGGTGTCGCAGTCACCAATCGGGTGAAGAGAATGTATGATAGGACCATTCAAAAGTCCGATGGCAGCAGGGAAGAAACTGTTCTTGAGTTGGTTGGTTCGTGTTTTCGGATTTTCGTATCTTTTTCCTGAAGAAGGTGGAAGAGAGTGTGTCCGGGGTACGTGGGATCCTTGACTATGCTGGCTGCTTTCTCGAGGCAGCTGGAAGTGTAGATGGAGTCAATGGATGGGAGGCTGGTTTGCGTGATGGACTGGGCTACGTTCACAACCCTTTGTGGTTTCTTGCAGTCTTGGGCAGAGCAGGAGTCATACCAAGCTGTGATACAGCCAGAAAGGATGTTTTATATGGTGCATTGTAAAAAATTGGTGAGAGTCGTAGTGGACATGCCAAATTTCCTTAGCCTTCTGAGAAAGTAGAGGCGTTGGTAGGCTTTCTTAACTATAGTGTCGGCATGGGGGGCCCAGGACAGGTTGTTGATCTTCACTCTGACAGTCTTTGCCTACAGTTTTAGTTGAACAAACTGTTCTTTCAAACCAGAGGGTTATTTTTGCCAGTTTTGATTTGGTAGCATCCCTCTGCCGCTCTCTCTACATTACCTTCCAGAATTTGACTCCAGTGCTTATGTTGTGCCGTGATTCCAGACAAAGGTTCTCGAAGGCAGACCCTGACTCTGTCCTCACCTGATCATCACACATCCACATTTAGCAGATGTCTCTGTACATCCTGGATGTTACCGCTGACCAGAAATGACCTGGACCAGCCATAAAAATACTCTACAAGAGCAGGGAGTAACTCACCTCCTGACTCTCCAAAGCCTGTCCACCATCTACAAAGCACAAGTCAGGAGTGTGATGGATTACTCCCCACTTGCCTGGATGGGTGCAGCTCCAACAACACTCAAGAAGCTCAACACCATCCAGGACCAAGTAGCCCGCTTAATTAGCACCACCTTAAACATTCACTTTCTGCACCACCGATGCACATTGGTGGCACGGTGGCACTGCTGCCTCACAGCGCCAGGGACCCGGGTTCGATTCCCAGCTTGGGTGACTGTCTGTGTGGAGTTTGCACGTTCTCCCCGTGTCTGCATGGGTTTCCTCCGGGTGTACCTACACCACATGAACTGCTCAAGAAGCAGTAATGCAAGAAGATGGCTCATCACCACCTTCTCAAGGGCAGTTAGGGAATGAGCAACAACTGCTGGCCTGACGATTACATGTAAATAGCTGTTCACCTGGGAGGACTGTTTGGGACCTTGGAAATCTCTTTTGATTTTTAAGCTCACATCCGAGGAAAGAATTGAATTGATTTATTATTGTCACATGTATTGGGATACAGTGAAAAGTGTTTCTTCAGAAGGAAGTCTTCAAATGCAGACAATAAAAATATCACAAAACTTACTCCAACTTATAAATCAAAGAAAGGGTTTAATAAAGAAACTTCATTACTCCAAACTTGGGGCCTCACCCTGGGCCAATCCAAGCTCCCCACAATTCCAAACAGGTTCTTATTTATAGTGAGTCAGCTGACCATCACATCATTCTGTAATTGGTTCCATGGTTTACTGGGTCAGCTGACCCTTACAGCTTGTTACCATTGGTCTCATTACATCCAATACAAAGTTGTCACCAGTTACATTCTAACAAAAAGTATTGTTTCTTTGTGCACTATACAGACAAAGCATACCATTCATAGAGTACATAGGGGAGAAGGGAAGCAAAGGGTGCAGAATATAGTGTTGCAGTTACCGATAGGGTGCAGAGAAAGATCAGCTTAATGTGTGATAGGTCCATTCAAAAGTCTGATAGCAGCAGGGAAGAAACTGTTCTTGAGTCGATTGTTACGTGACCTCAGACTTTTGTATCTTTTTCCCGACGGAAGAAGGTGGAAGAGAGAATGTCTTGATTATGCTGGCTGCTTTTCCAAGGCAGCAGCAAGTGTAGATGGAGTCAATGGATGGGAGGCTGGTTTGGGTGATGTGATTAAAAAAGGACAGAAATACTGGGTCATCCTCCTCCCCAATCCAGGAAACTGGTATTTAGTTAAAGTTAGGTGGAGAATTGCCAACAAAATGGAATTGGTGAAAACTATTGGATAAAATGTACAAAAATAGAAAGATTAAAGATTTTATGAATTGACGATCTGTAACAGTCAGAACAGTGTAATACTGAGGAGCCTTATATTCTGGATCGTAGAATCATAGAATCCCGACAGTGCAGAAGGAGGCCATTCGGCCCATCAAGTCCACACCGACCACAATCCCACCCAGGCCCTATCCCCATAACCACACATATTCACCCTGATAATCCCTGACACTAGGGGCAATTTAGCAATCAACCTAACCCACACACCTTTGGACTGTGGGAGGAAACCGGAGCACCCGGAGGAAACCCACGCAGACACGGGGAGAACATGCAAACTCCACACAGACAGTGACCCAAGCTGGGAATCGAACCCGGGTCCCTGGCGCTGTGAGGCAGCAGTGCTAACCACTGTGCCACACAATGCTGGATGCTGGAGACCTGGAATAAAACCAGAAAATGCTCAGCAGATCTGGCAGCATCTGCAAAGAGAGAAACAGAGATAGTGTTTCAGGTCGGTGACCGTCATCAGAACTTGAAATAGTTCAAGCACGTTCAGAGACAGGGGAGGAATGGACTGAAGGGAAGGATTGTGATGGGCTGGTAGGCGGGAGAGAACAAATGATGAAAGGATTGATGGTGCCAGACAAAAGGTGGTGGTAATGGAACAATAAAGAAACAAAACAAGGGTCTAAAGGAAGTGTAAATGGGAATAACTGGAATCGTGACCAACAGTTACTGCCCATAAAAATGGGCAGATGTTACGATCTGAACTTGTTGAACTTGGTCTTGAGGCTGGGAGTTTGTAAAGTGTCTTATCGAAAGATGTCCCTTGTTGGGCAATGCTAAATTCTCCCTCAGTGTTCCCGAACAGGTGCCCAAGTGTGGCAACTCGGGGATTTTCACAGTAACTTCATTGCTACATTGTTAATGTAAACCTACTTGTGGCACTAATAAATCAACTCTAAACTTTGAAATTGCATTGAGCTTTACTGGGAAAGTGTAGGAGGTTGAAGACCGTGCGGTCAGAGTGGGAGTAGGGCAGAGAATTAAAATTACAGGACAGTGGAAGCTCGGTTTACCAGACTGAAGGCGGGCATTCTGCAAAGCAGTTACCCAATCTGCGTTTGGTCTTACACTATAAGATCTTAAGAAATAGGAACTGGAGTAGGCCATTGAGTCCATTGAACCTGCTCCATCATTCAATAGGATCATGGCTGATCCGACATTCCTCACGTCCACTTTCCTGCCCTTTCCCCATAACCCTTAATTCCTTAACTGATCAAAAATCTATCTTAGCCTTAAATGTACATGAGGACTCTGCCCCCACAGCTCCCTGTGGCAAGGAATCCCAAAGACTCACAATCCTCTGAGAGAAGAAATTCCTCCTCATCTCAGTCTTAAATTCGCACCCCTTTATCCTGAGACTTTTCCCTCTGGTCCTAGACTCTTCAATGAACAGAAACAGCTCCCAACATTTACCCTGTCAAACCCCTTAAGAATCCCATATGTTTCAATGAGATCACCTCTTGTTCTTAGAAAGAAATCTTAGAAACCCTACAGCACAGAAAGAGGCCATTCGGCCCATCGAGTCTGCACCGACCACAATCCCACCCAGGCCCTACCCCCATAGTCCTACATATTTACCCACTAATCCCTCTAACCTACGCATCCCAGGATACTAAGGGGCAATTTAGCTTGTCCAATCAACCTAACCCGCACATCTTTGGACTGTGGAAGGAAATCAGAGCACCCGGAGGAAACCCACGCAGACATGAGGAGAATGTGCAAGCTACTCACAGACAGTGACCCAAGCCGGGAATCGAACCCAGGTCCCTGGAGCTGTGAAGCAGCAGTGCTAACCACTGTGCTACCGTGTTCTTCTAAATTCCAATGAGTAATGTTCCAACTAGTTTAACAGCCAGCGGGAGAGAGAGGAACAGATACGTAGGCAGATTTTGGCAAGGTGTAAAAGTAACAGGGTTGTTGTGATGGGAGATTTTAACTTCCCCTATATTGACTGGAACTCACTTAGTGCTAGGGGCGTGGATGGGGCAGAATTTGTAAGGAACATCCAGGAGGGCTTCTTGAAACAATATGTAAATAGTCGAACTAGAGAAGGGGCCATACTGATTCCAACATTTTTCCAGCAATAGATGTGAAGCTAATCAGCCTATGGTTATCTGTTTTTTCACCTCCCTCTTTGAATAGGGGTGTCACATTGACAGTTTTTCAATCCTCCAGTACTTCTCCAGAACTTTTGGAAAATTACAACCAATGCATCCACTACCTCTGTAGCTACTTCTTTTAGGATCCTAAGATGCAAGCCATCAGGGCCAGGGGACTTATCTGCCTTTAGCAGTATTAGTTACTACTTCTCTAGTGATGGTACTTAATTCCTCCCCCATATTCTTTCGTATTAATGGGAAGTTCAAAGTATCTTCCACCGTAAAGACTGATACAATATATCTGTTTAACTCTTCTGCCATTTCCTTGTTCCCCATAACTATCTCCCCACATTCACTTTCTAAGTAATTTTCTTCATTTTACCTGATAAAGGAGCAGTGCTCTGAAAGCTGGTGATTCCAAATAAACCTGTTGGATTTTAACCTGGTGTGGTGGGACTTCATACTGCACTCAACTGAAACAAGTGCATGTGAATTACCTGGAAGGAGTGTTTGGGACCTTGGAGATCTCCCTTGATTTCTAAGCTTTAAATGGGCGAAGGACGCATCTATTACTCACGCTGCCACCACTATCCCACACACATACAGGCACACACACTCACACACCCTCAAAATACCATTACTGGTGTGCCGTTTTCCTTGGAGGTACTGAGGAACTGCCACCAAATCAGGCAGTGAAGGGAGAGCGACAGGCGGAAGGGGAAAAAAATTGATATAAGTGCTTTTGAGAAATGTCAATGGAGAAAATAATAGGACTTGAGATAAAGAAAACTTCAGGAATTGATGGTTTCAACCTCGGTGTATCCAAAGAAATAGGTGTGGCAATTGGGGTTGCGTTGGTCATAGTTTTCCCACCTGCTCTTAGTTCAAGAAAGGTGTCCATGGATTGGAAACTTTACGAGTGTTACTCCGTTATTTAAGAGAGGAGTGAGGGAGAAACCAAGTAACTGAAGAGCAGCCAGATTTCAGTAACGTCTCTACAACAATAGAAACCATCACCAGATACCGAGGGCGGAATTTTACCGGCAAGTCCGCCTGAGTTTCGTACGATCCCGCCTGAAGCCAATGGAGAATGCCTTTCTCCGGGCCTTGCCTGCCCCCGGAATTTGGGGCGGGCATGCCGGTAAAATTGCAGTCAGAATGACTGAACCCGCAGACAAGTGTGTGGTGATCGATGAGTGACAGGGTAGACCACACCTTAGTAATGTAGTTGGCCTTTTTTGGAAATTACACTTGTATGGTGAATAGGGGAGTCCCTGTGAAAATGGATGTGTCAAGGGAATTTGACAAGATCCATTTTAATGGATTATTAATACGAATGGAATTGGAGGCAACTTAGTGACAGAAGTTGGTAATTAGCTGGGAGATGGGAGACAAAGTGTAGGGATAAATGAGTGTCCCCAGGACTGAGTATTGGGCCTCAGCTATTTTTTAAAAATTCATTCATGGGACATGGGCGTCGCTGGCTGGGCCAGCATTTATTGTCCAACCCTAGTTGCCCGTGGAGGGCAATTAAGAGTCAACCACATTGCTGTGGCTCTGGAGTCACATGTAGGCCAGACCGGGTAAGGATGGCAGATTTCCTTCCCTAAAGAACAATAATGAACCAGATGGGCTTTTCCGACAATTGAGAACGGTTTCATGGTCATCAGATATTCCAGATATTTTTATTGAATTCAAATTCCAACATCTGCCATGGCGGGATTCGAACCCGGGTCCCCAGAATGTTAGCTGGGTTTCTGGATTAATAATCTAGCGACAAAAACACTACCATCACCTCCCTATTGAAAATACATGACTTAAGTGAAGGGTTAAATGTAGTTGTGTATCTTTGCAGATGACTCAAAGTTGGAAGACACAGTAAGACTTGAAGATGGAGTAAGAAGTTAAAGTGTAAAGTATATTTATTAATGTCACAAGTAGGCTTACATGAACACTGCAATGAAGTTACTGTGAAAATCCCCGCGTCGCCACACTCCGGCACCTGTTCAGGCACACTGAGGGAGAATTTAGTATGGCCAATGCACCTAACCAGCACGTCTTTCGGACTGTGGGAGGAAACTGGAGCACCGGAGGAAGCCCACGCAGACACGGGGAGAACGTGCAGACTCCACACAGACAGTGACGCAAGCTGGGAATCGAACCCGGGTCCCTGGCGCTGTGAGGCAGCAGTGCTAGCCCACTGTGCCACCCTGCCGCCCAAGTTCCAAAGAAACAGAGACAGCCCAAGTGAGTGTACAAAATTACATGAGTTGGAGGTCAATCTGGATAAGTAAGTTCATCCGGCTTGATAAAGGAAAATAAATTTTTTTCTTAATGGTGAAAGACTATTAATTATGGGGATTTTGGAAAGGATTCATGATGCAAAATTCTCCCATTAACATTAATTGTGTACAGGAGCCATTAATAATGACCCCACGGTAGCACAGTGGTTAGCACAGTGCTGCTTCACAGCGCCAGGGACCCGGGTTCGATTCCTGTCTGGGTCACTGTCTGTGTGGAGTCTGCACATTCTCCCCGTGTCTGCGTGGGTTTCCTCCGGGTGCTCCGGTTTCCTCCCACACTCCAAAGATGTGCGGGTTGACCCGAACAGGCGCCGGACTGTGACGCCTAGGGGGATTTCACAGTAACTTTCGTTGCAGTGTTAATGTAAGCCTTACTTGTGACTAATAAATAAATAAACAACTGCCATAAGTCACCCCCAGCATGCTGTGTCTCTAATGCACTTTGTTGCATCAACCATGTTCTCTCTAGATAGCGACATGAACAGACTGGGAATAGAGGGATACAAAAGAATGGTCTAGTTAGGCACATGAGCGGCGCAGGCTTGGAGGGCCGAAGGGCCTGTTCCTGTGCTGTATTGTTCTTTGTTCTTTGTTCTATTAATAACAATCACCCACTTGGAGAAATGGAAGATGGTGAGTGGCACAATGGAAGCCCACCACACCAAAATCATACTGGTTACCCATGAAAGCAAAGTTCCCCTGTCTGGGAGCTTGAAAATTCAGAGAAAACTCTTAAAAGCAGATGTCTCACCAACATGTGAACACATGATTCGATTCTCCTCTTTCCCTCCCCCACTCCATCAGTGACAAGACACATTTTCCAATGTCATCAGATATTCTTTGAGTACATTAACGTGTCATCATAAGGCCTGTAAGCTGGAATCATCCCCCGTCAAAACATCCATCCATGGATGGCAAAATGGCATGAAGCTTGACTGGTCTCTGAAGACATGCACTGGCAATGCCCGGGTAGTGTCTGGGCAGTTCCAGGAGGTGCCTGGAGGTTACAGGGTTAACTGGTTTGGCTGCTGTGTGCTGGGGCAACCCTTAACAATGGTGCCCCAGGTCCTTGAGAGAGAGAGAGAGGGAGTTTACTGAGTAATCTTGTCACACTACCTGACAAATGGCAAGGCCATCTTGCCTGCAATGATAGGCCCACATTTTCAAAAGCTCTTCATACTTGCAAGGCTTTGCTGCTGGTTTGTACATGTGAAAGTATGGGCTGAATGGATTTAATTGTTTTGTCAATACTGCCCTGTCCTTGGGCAAAGAATTACAGGACACGACATCTATGAAGCATATGATTCTCATCCAGTGTTATTTTTGGCACAGCACAGGTCTGTTATTTTGGTTCCACCTATGCTGGCCATGTCTTGTAACACATTCTTCTATGTAAAAGCTCCATGTTGATTTTATGGGCTTGTCAAAGGGATGTGAATGCTGAGGAATATAACACTCCTTGGACAGGTGCAGCAATGGTTAGGAACTGAATAAAGCACCCTCTACACTGCCCCCATCAAACACTCCCAGGATAGCTACAGCACGGGGTTAGATACAGAGTAAAACTCCCTCGACACTGTCCCCATCAAACACTCCCAGGACAGGTACAGCACGGGGTTAGATACAGAGTAAAACTCCCTCGACACTGTCCCCATCAAACACTCCCAGGATAGCTACAGCACGGGGTTAGATACAGAGTAAAACTCCCTCTACACAGTCCCCATCACTAATGTCCTTACCCGGTCTGGCCTACATGTGACTCCAGAGCCGCAGCAATGTGGTTGACTCTCAACTGCCCTCGGGCAACTAAAGTAAAAGCTAAAGTTGATTTATTAGTCATAACTAAGGCTTACATTAACTCTGCAATGAAGTTACTGTGAAATTCCCCTAGTCGTCACAGTCTGGCGCCTGTTCGGGTCAATGCACCTAACCAGCACATCTTTTGGACTGTGGGAGGAAACCGGAGCACCCGGAGGAAACCCACAGAGACTCGGGGAGGATGTGCAAATTCCACACAGACAGTGACCCAAGCCGGGTATCGAACCCAGGTCCCTGGCACTGTGAAGCAGCAGTGCTAACCACTGTGCCACCCTGCTGCCCAAGGGATGGGCAATAAATGCTGGCCAGCTAGCAGTGCCCTTGTCCCACGAATGAATAAAACAATAACGCTCCCAAGACAGGTACAGCATGGGGTTAGATACAGAGTAAAGCTCCCTCTACACTGCCCCCAATTAGCACTCCTAGGAAAGGTACAGCACGGGGTTAGATACAGAGTAAAGCTCCCTCTACACTGCCCCCAATTAGCACTCCTAGGAAAGGTACAGCACGGGGTTAGATACAGAGTAAAGCTCCCTCTACACTGTCCCCATCAAACACTCCCAGGACAGGTACAGCACGGGGTTAGATACAGAGTAAAGCTCCCTCTACACTGTCCCCATCAAACACTCCCAGGACAGGTACAGCACGGGGTTAGATACAGAGTAAAGCTCCCTCTACACTGCCTCCATCAAACACTCCCAGGACAGGTACAGCACGGGGTTAGTGTGGTGAACCATCGTTGGTTCCCACTGGATAGTGCTGAGCCAGGGGCTGGCCAGGACTACAAGGATGTACATATGTTACTGTTGGATTGTGCTACTGTTGCTGTTGGGTTAGGGTGGGGTTGTTACACCTGTGTATGATACTGTTGTGGCACATCCCAGTCGGTCTCCGCCTCCTGGGAGAGGTATAAGAGTCCCTGCTCTGGCCGGGACCCCTTCAGTCTGGGATAGTGTACATAGGTTCTGATAGCTTCATTAATAGTAAATAAAAGCCTTCATTTACTGAGCTTCGAGCCTCATGTCTAAATTGATGTGCATCAATTTTATTTACTATTAATGAAGCTATCAGAACTTATATACACTATCCCAGACTGAAGGGGTCCCGGCCAGAGCAGGGACTCTTATACCTCTCCCAGGAGGCGGAGACCGACTGGGATGTGCCACAACAGTATCATACACAGGTGTAACAACCCCACCCTAACCCAACAGCAACAATAGCACAATCCAACAGTAACATATGTACATCCTTGTAGTCCTGGCCAGCCCCTGGCTCAGCACTATCCAGTGGGAACCAACGATGGTTCACCACAGTTAGATACAGAGTAAAGCTCCCTCTACACTATCCCCATCAAACACTCCCAGGACAGGTACAGCACGGGGTTAGATACAGAGTAAAGCTCCCTCTACACTATCCCCATCAAACACTCCCAGGACAGGTACAGCAAGGGGTTAGATACAGAGTAAAGCTCCCTCTACACTATCCCCATCAAACACTCCCAGGACAGGTACAGCAAGGGGTTAGGTACAGAGTAAAGCTCCCTCTACACTATCCCCATCAAACACTCCCAGGACAGGTACAGCACGGGGTTAGATACAGAGTAAAGCTCCCTCTAAACTATCCCCATCAAACACTCCCAGGACAGGTACAGCAAGGGGTTAGGTACAGAGTAAAGCTCCATCTACACTGTCCCCATCAAACACTCCCAGGACAGGTACGGCATGGGGTTAGATACAGAGTAAAGCTCCCTCTACACTATCCCCATCAAACACTCCCAGGACAGGTACAGCAAGGGGTTAGATACAGAGTAAAGCTCCCTCTACACTGTCCCCATCAAACACTCCCAGGACAGGTACAGCACGGGGTTAGATACAGAGTAAAGCTCCCTCTACACTGCCTCCAATTAGCACTCTCAGGACAGGTATGGCACGGCATTAGATTAGAGTAAATCCTCTCCACACTGTCCTATTAAACACTCCAAGCACAGGATTGGATTGAGGTAAAACACCCTCCACACTATCCCCATCAAATAATTTTGTCTGTCCTGTCAATAGTTTACTGAAGCGATTCTTTGGACAGGATCCAGCAGTCGAAATGTCAGCTTTTTGTCATCACATTGTCGGATAGGGAAAAACGAGGCCCTGAGAGTATCAATGTTGTCGAGGCGAGGGGCAGCCCTGGTACAAGATGGCAAGGGGGGGCACTGGTACAGGATGATGTGAGACAGCATTGGTTCAAAATGGTAAGGTGGCACTGGTAAAGGTGCAGAGGGGCATGCAGAACGCAGAGGGCGCTGGCACATGATGGTGAGGGACACTAGTGCAGGATGCAAAGAGGTAGATGTTCTAGCTGTATACGTAGTGATTTGGAATAAGCACTGCCTGTGACCACACTGTGGCTCCAATCCATTGATCTTTAAGCTGAGTGAAATGTGGCTCAATACCACGAGGAAAGGAACAAGAAATTGAGAGATAGAATCACTGCTTAATGCTTGGCCAGAGCTCCCTCTTGTGCTGGGATCGATGCTGTTTTTTAAAAAAAACTTTTTTAATTGCAGGATATCTTTGGAAGCCAACGGGAGGGCGGAGAGGTTACAGAGGCATGGATGACTGCCTATGTAGTGGATGATCCGGATTTCCACTCCATCTGACGAAGGAGCAACACTCCGAAAGCGAGTGGCTTGTGCTACCAAATAAACCTGTTGGACTTTAACCTGGTGTTGTTAGACTCCTTACTGTGTTTACCCCAGTCCAACGCCGGCATCTCCACATCATGGCTGTACTGAAGCAGGGTTGGATGTGGGCAATGTTATGGAGTTGCCAATGTTACAAGTTTGTCACAAAAAATACGATGGCTTTGGTATAACGAGGGACAATCTTGGCTCTTAACTTTATTCTTGAAAGATTTGGCTCTAATTAATAAACCTGGTCCATGACTCAACCAGCTTCCCTTCATCTACCCTTTATACCTTTAATGTAGCCTCCCAGCTCCCAGTACAAATCCAGGCCCCTTTAAATGTTTCTCTCTCCACAGAGGCTGCCTGACCTGCCGTGTATTTGCAGCACTTTCTGTTTATATATCATAGAATCATAGAATTACAGAATCATACAGTGCAGAAGAGGCCCTTTGGCCCATCGAGTCTGCACTGACACATTAGAAACACTCAGTTCCCACCTAATCCCATCTGCCAGCGCTTGGCCCTTAACCCTGAATGTTATGATGTGCCCAGTGCTCACCCAGATACTTTTGAAAGGATGTGAGGCAACCCGCCTCCACCACCCTCCCAGGCAGCGCATTCCAGACCGTCACATCCCCTCTAAACCTCCAGCCCCTCACTTGAACTGAAGTCCCCTCATGACTGACCCTTCAACTAAGGGAACAGCTGCCTTTATCCATTCTGTCCATGTCTCTCATAATCTTGTACACCTCGATCAGGTCACCCCTCAGTCTTCTCTGCTCCAATGAAAACAACCCAAGCCTATCCAACTTCAATACTTCACTTAAATGCTCCATCTCAGGCAGCATCCTGGTGAATCTCCTCTGCACCCCCTCCAGTGCAATCACATCCTTCCTATAATGTGGTGACCAGAATTGCACACAGTACTCCAGCTGTGGCCCCACCAAAGTTCTATACAGCTTCAACGTTTTGAATGGACCTACCTCACATTAAGTTGATCTTTCTCTACACTCTAGCTGTGACTGTAACACTACATTCTGCACTCTCTCCTTTCCTTATCTATGAACGGCATGCTTTGTCTGTATAGTGCGCAAGAAATAATACTTTTCACTGCATCCCAATACATGTGACAATAATAAATCAAATCCAATCAAAATCAAACAAGACCTCTCTGCTTCTGTAACCTATGCCCCAATTGATAAAGGCGAGTGTCCCATATCCCTTTTTCACCATCCTACTAACATGCCCTTCCGCCTTCGGAGATCTGTGGACAAACATGCCAAGGTCCCTTTGTTCCAGGGAACTTCCCAGTGTCCTACCATTCATTGAATACTTTCTTGTCAAATTACTCCTTCCAAAGTGTATCACCTCACACTTTTCAGGGTTAAATTCCATCTGCCACTTATCTGCCCATTTGACCATTCCGTCTATATCTTCCTGTAGCCCAAGACACTCCGCCTCACTGTTAACCACCCGGTCAATCTTTACGTCATCCGCAAAATCAGTAAATAAATAATTTATAGCCAAGATTCCTGGGGACGGGAAGGTAAATATTCATTTTATTAAAACAAATCGACATCCTCCACAACTTTCTGCATTAAAACATTCTGAATGGCAGCCTTTGGAGTTTGCAATACTTGTCTTATATTGGACTTGACTTGAGGATTTCAGTGAAAACAACCTTTTCTCTCGGGCAGAGTTTCAATCTTTCAATTCCGGGTTCAATTCTGGCCTCGGGTCACTGTCTGTGCGGAGTCTGCGCGTTCTCCCCGTGACTGCTTGGGTTTCCTCCGCGTGCTCCAGTTCCCTCCCACACTCCACAAAGATGTGCAGGTTAGGTGAATTGGCCGTGTTAAATTGCCCCTTAGTGTCAGGGGATTGGAAGTGTAAATATGTGAGGTTACAGGAAAGGGCCTGGGTGGGATTGTGATCGATGGGTCAAATGGCCTCCTTCTGCACTGTAGGGCTTCTATGATTCCATGTGATTTCAATGTGTGAATTAACACTCGATTGATTGTTGAAATTTGTGAAACATTATTTACTGCATTTGATGTTTTAGTTTTTTTCTAGTTTATTTATTAGTGTCACAAGTTAACACTGCAATGAAGTTACTGTGAAAATCCCCCAGTCGCCACACTCCAGCGCCTGTTTGGGTACACTGAGGGAGAATTTAGCATGGCCAATGCACCCAACCAGCACGTCTTTCAGAGTGTGGGAGGAAACCGGAGCACCTGGAGGAAACCCAGGCAGACATGGGGAGAACGTGCAGACTCCGCACAGACAGTGACCCAAGGCTGGAATTGAACCCGGGTCCATGGGGCTATGCGACAGCAGTGCTAACTACCGTGCCGCCCCTCCGTTGTGATTTACAGCCATAGAGTTGTTCATAGACTGTTCTTATTGACTCGAAGCATACAAGTTTCTTGTAAAGCAATGGAAAAATAGTTTGTGCATTTCAATTTTTTTTAGAGCATCACAGCTCTTTTGAAAAATTACTCCTCACACCGCTGGGGAAGTTAGCATTTATTACCCATCCCTAGTTGCCCTTGTTGACTCCATGAGCTACCATGGAGTCATCATGGCACAATGAGGAAACGAGGATCTATGCTGGCTCGCTCAAGCTATCCAGCCAATCCCATTCCCCCGCTCTATCCCCGGAGCCCTGCAAGTTTATTTCCCTTATTTCCTTAAGAAATCACTTATCATCTCTACTTCCTCGTAGGCAGCAAGTTCCAGGTCATTTCCACTTAAGTTCTTCCTCACACCCCTCCCCCTACGTCTCTTGTCCAAGACATTAAATCCCTATTCCCTTATCCTTATGCCATGAGTAGAATCTCTATGTCCACCTTCTCACAGTGCTGTTAATAGGGATGATGCTCAGTGTGGTGAAGTGGGGTCCGGGATGGACGGGAGGGTAAAGATCAGCTGCATCAGGTCAAGGATGGATTGAGTGTGGAGTCATAGAATCCCTACAGTGCCGAGCCTGCATTGAACCTCCACTGACATCAATCCCACCCAGGCCCTTTTCTGGCAATCCCACATACCTGCTAATCCCCTTGACACTAAGGAGCAATTTAACATGGCCAATCCACCTAACCTGCACATCTTGGGACACTAAGGGGCAATTTAGCATGGCCAATCCACCTAACCTGCACATCTTGGGACACTAAGGGGCAATTTAGCATGGCCAATCCACCTAACCTGCACATCTTGGGACACTAAGGGGCAATTTAGCATGGCCAATCCTCCTAACCTGCACATCTTTGGACACTAAGGGGCAATTTAACATGGTCAATCCACCTAACCTACACATCTTTGGACAGTAAGGGGCAATTTAACATGGCCTATCCATCTAACCTGCACATCTTGGGACACTAAGGGCAATTTAGCATGGCCAATCCACTTAACCTACACTTCTTTGGACTGTGGGAGGAAACCAGAGCACCCGGAGGAAACCCACGCAGTCACAGGGAGAACATGCAAACACCACACAGTCACCAGAGACTGGAAATGAACCTGGGTCGCTGGTGCTCTGAGGCAGCAGTGCCAACCCTTTGTGAGCTAGCGGGTTGTAGTTGCCAGTGGGTCAGAAGTGCCAGTGGAGTGTAGTTGCTAGTGGGTGGGAAGTGCCAGTGGAGTGTAGTTGCCAGCGGAGTGCAGGTGCCAGTGGGTGAGAGGTGTCAGTGGAGTGTAGTTGCCAGTGGGTGAGAGATGCAGTGGAGTGTGGTTGCCATTGGGTGAGAGGTACCAGTGGAGTGTAGTTGCCAGTGGGTGAGAGGTGCCAGTGGAGTGTAGTTGCCAGGGGGTGAGAGGTGCCAGTGGAGTGTAGTTGCCAGTGGGTGAGAGGTATCAGTGGAGTGTAGTTGCCAGTGGGTGAGAGGTATCAGTGGAGTGTAGTTGCCAGTGGGTGAGAGGTACCAGTAGAGTGTAGCTGCCAGTGGAGTGTAGTTGCCAGTGGGTGGGAAGTGCCAGTGGAGTGTAGTTGCCAGTGGGTGAGAGATGCCAGTGGAGTGTAGTTGCCAGTGGGTGAGAGGTACCAGTAGAGTGTAGCTGCCAGTGGAGTGTAGTTGCCAGTGGGTGAGAGATGCCAGTGGAGTGTAGCTGCCAGTGGAGTGTAGTTGCCAGTGGGTGAGAGGTACCAGTAGTGTAGCTGCCAGTGGAGTGTAGTTGCCAGTGGGTGAGAGGTACCAGTAGAGTGTAACTGCCAGTGGAGTGTAGTTGCCAGTGGGTGAGAGATGCCAGTGGAGTGTAGTTGCCAGTGGGTGAGAGGTACCAGTGGAGTGTAATTGCCAGTGGCTAAGAGGTATCAGTGGAGTGTAGTTGCCAGTGGAGTACTGACCAGAGGGGGCAGTGCAGCTGGAGGCTAGGCTGGGACGTATCCGCAGGGCCGGGGCAGCCGGACGACGCAGGCGCGCTGCGCAATTCCCGGCCGTCCGGGCGCAGGCGCAGTGAGCTGTAACCCCCGCCATCCGGCGCAGGCGCAGTGCTGCCGGCTCTCTCCTTCACGTTGCCCTCTCGGAGCGGCGGCTTCGCGCGGATCCCATCGGCAGGAGACATCGAGGCTGCAGGTAGGAGCGGCTTCGCCGGGGGTGCGGGAACACCAGGATCCGGGAGCCACACCGCAAGGAGCGGGCCTGGGGGCCGAGGCCTTGTCCGGGCCTTGGGTGGGTCCCGCCGCCGCCTCCCGGGTCACTGAGCGGGAGGGTGGGGCCCGCAGGCCCGCCCAGCCCCGACCAGCCCCGACCTCCGCTCAAATAGTGGAAATGTAGCCCAGGAATAGAGAGACACATCAATCTCATCTTTATAATGTTGGAGCTGCTGAAGGACCTGTCTCCCCCTCACCCCCCCCTCCAGAATAATGACCCCCCCTCTAGAATAATGACCCCAATATCACCCTGACCCCCCCCCCCGATTAATGACCCCAATATCACCCTGACCCCCCCCCCCGATTAATGACCCCAATATCACCCTGACCCCCCCCCCCGATTAATGACCCCAATATCACCCTGACCCCCCCCCCCCCCCAGAATAATGTCCCCAATATCACCCTGGCCCCCACTCCAGAATAATAACCCCAATATCACCCTGGCCCCCACTCCAGATTAATGACCCCAATATCACCCTGACACCCACTCCAGATTAATGACCCCAATATCACCCTGACCCCCCCCCCCCCCCCCCCCAGAATAATGTCCCCAATATCACCCTGGCCCCCACTCCAGAATAATAACCCCAATATCACCCTGGCCCCCACTCCAGATTAATGACCCCAATATCACCCTGACACCCACTCCAGATTAATGACCCCAATATCACCCTGACCCCCCCCCCCCAGAATAATGTCCCCAATATCACCCTGGCCCCCACTCCAGAATAATGACCCCAATATCACCCTGACCCCCCCAGAATAATGACCCCAATATCACCCTGGCCCCCACTCCAGAATAATGACCCCAATATCACCCTGACCCCCACTCCCCCAAGAATAATGACCCCAATATCACCCTGACCCCCCCCAAGAATAATGACCCCAATATCATCCTGACCCTCCAGAATAATGACCCCAATATCACCCTGACCCCCCCCCAGAATAATGACCCCAATATCACCCTGACCCCCCCTCCAGAATAATGACCCCAATATCACCCTGAGCCCCCCCTCCAGAATAATGACCCCAATATCACCCTGACCCCCCCTCCAGAATAATGTCCCCAATATCACCCTGACCCCCCCTCCAGAATAATGACCCCAATATCACCCTGACCCCCCCTCCAGAATAATGACCCCAATATCACCCTGACCCCCCCTCCAGAATACTGACCCCAATATCACCCTGACCCCCCCCCCAGAATAATGACCCCAATATCATCCTGACCCCCCCTCCAGAATAATGACCCCAATATCACCCTGTCCTCCCCCCAAGAATAATAACTCCAGTATCACCCTGACCTACCCAGGCCCAAGAATAATGACCCCAATATCACCCTGACCTACCCTTCCCCTCCATTAATCAGATAATAGTCACTGCTTGGCTAATGATCACAAAGGCTTGAAAAGTTACTGTTGGGAAATGGGCAACATTAGATTCAAGATCCATCTACACTGTCCCCCTCCCCCCATCAAACACTCCCAGGACAGGTACAGCACGGGGTTAGATACAGAGTAAAGCTCCCTCTACACTGTCCCCATCAAACACTCCCAGGACAGGCACAGCACAGGGTCAGATACAGAGTAAAGCTCCCTCTACACTGTCCCCATCAAACACTCCCAGGACTGGTACAGCACGGGGTTAGATACAGAGTAAAGCTCCCTCTACACTGTCCCCATCAAACACTCCCAGGACAGGTACAGCACAGGGTCGGATACAGAGTAAAGCTCCCTCTACACTGTCCCCATCAAACACTCCCAGGACAAGTGCAGCATGGGGTTAGATACAGAGTAAAGCTCCCTCTACATTCTCCCCATCAAACTCTCCCAGGCCAGGTACAGCATGGGGTTAGATACGGAGTAAAGCTCCCTCTACACTATCCCCATCAAACACTCCCAGGACGGATACAGCATGGGGTTAGATCCAGAGTAACGCTCCCTCTACACTGTCGCCATTAAACTCTCCCAGGACAGGCACAGCACGGGGTGAGATACAGAGTAAAGCTCCCTCCACACTGTCCCCATCAAACACTCCCAGGACAGGTACAGCATGGGGTTAGATACAGAGGAAAGCTCTCTCTACACTGTCCCCATCAAACATTCTCAGGACAGGCACAGCAAAGATTTGGTTCTAATCTGTCTGTGGCTTACTCAGCCTCTGAAGCAACTACTTCATTGAGGCTTCATCCTGTGGCAGTTTGGGTAACATTGACTGTTGGTATTGAATGTTGGGCAGTCCTGGGTTGTATCGCCCTGTTGGATACCAAATTGCTGCCAAACCTTACAGTGAATACAGAGGCACAGATACGTACCATAGAAGTCCCTTAGAGCTGGGTTTGAACTGGGGGTCACTGCAGTCTTCCACACATTCTTCATTTACTATTTAAATCTGCTGTCACTGGCTGAAACTCTACTATAGTTTGTTTTTTCGACATGGATGCGTGGGATACCTCTCAGCCTCTGCCGTTTGCCAGTGTGTTTAACTTAGACTTTGATCCCACTGCTGGAATGATTGAACAAGGGCACGCCTGAGTAAAGAGATTTCACATACATACAGAAACCTTCGTGAAAGTAGTGACACTATTATCTCGGTTACGCTTGGTTTAACATAAGTCTAGAAAAGTATAATCATCACTTGCTAGTTGGACAGAATATTGAGGTCTGGCGAGGAAGGTGGGTAGCTCGTCGAAATGGCAGAGCGCTCAAATGGCTGAGTTCTTGGGAGCAGGCTGTCTTGCCTCTTCTGGAGGGTTGAGGTGCTGGAGTTTGACTTGCTGGGTGAGGCTCAGAGATGGAACTGACCGTTTCTCAGTTGGGAGGTGTGGGCATTGCTCAAGTCGGCTTGGAGCTTGGACGCCATTGGGTTTCACTTTAGCAGGGAAAAGCCCATTTGCTGAGCAGAAAGAGTTGATCAGATATTTTGACTTTAGGCCCATCGCATTAACATTAGTCCAGCACTGGGGTGAGGTTTAGGTGTGCCAAGTTACCCTGCTGCAAAATGGCGGATTGTAATCATAGCTGCACGGGTAAAATTATACTGGTGCTGTGTCATGGAAGCACAAATCAGTGACTGGTGTGCGAGAGGCAACTTAGTCGAAGTGTTTAATACAGAGCTTTGTTCTGTATGGGTTAATGCGTGCTGCTGCCGTACACGGAGGAATCGGCATTTTTTTTAACGAGTTGTACTGTTTGGTCACAACTCCCTAGTGGATTGATTAAGGTTCATTGGTACTGGAGTTCAGACGAATGAGGGGGGAATCTCATAGAGACTTATAAAATTCTAACATGACTAGACAGGTTAGATGCAGGGAGGATGTTCCCGATGGTGGGGGAGTCCAGAACCAGGGGTCACAGTCTGAGGATTCGGGGTAGGCCATTTAGGACGGAGGTGAGGAGACATTTCTTTACCCAAAGAGTGGTGAGTCTGTGGAATTCATTACCACAGGAAATAGTTGATGCCAAAACATTGAATGTATTCAAGAGGCGGCTGGATATAGCATTTGGGGCGAATGGGATCAAAGGTTATGGGGAGAAAGCAGGATTAGGCGATTGAGTTGGACGATCAGCCATGATCGTGATGAATGTCGGAGCAGGCTCGAAGGGACGAATGGCCTCCTATTGCTCCTATCTTTTATGCTAAGAGAAGTTTGTCAGTATTGAGAAAGATGTGATATGTGCCACTCAGAGCATTCAGCTTTGTCAAGTCACTGGGGAGCTATCTGTGAATCTTAAATTCTGGAGCCTTACCATGACAAACAATGAGCTCACGACGCGCAGTATTATTGCTGTTGTGACTGGTCAGTATCTCCTGTTAGGCTATGAAAAGTTCTGTGCTCGCAGGCCTAATGATTTTGTCTCCTTTCCAAAGACAGGATGTCTGTGCCACCATCATATGCAGACCTGGGCAAATCCAGCAGGGACCTCTTCAACAAAGGATATGGTGAGCAGTCTATTTTGCCCCGTGAATTATTTAGAAACTTGTATCCAAGGTTATGCATGAGCTGGGAATGTCATCAATTTGGTTTTGTGAAGTGATGGATGGAAGCATGAGAATCGGACCGCTCCTTCCATCTGAAAAAGAAATATAATTTGCATTCTTGCAACGCGTTAACATGTGGAATAGAATTCCCTACTGTGCAGAAGGAGGCCGTTCGGCCCATCGAGTCTGCATCGACCACAATCCCACCCAGGCCTTATCCCCGCCACCCCACGTATTTATCCTGGTCATCCCTTGACACTAGGGTCAATTTACTATGGCCAATCCACCTAACCTGTACATCTTTGGACCGTGGGAGGAAACTGGAGCACCCGGAGGAAACCCACGCAGACACAGGGAGAACGTGCAAACTCCACACAGACAGTGACTTGAGGTTGGAATTGAACCCGGGTCCCTGGCGCTGTGAGGCAACAGTGCTAACCACTGTGCCACCCGCAAAAGCGCCTTTCAAATCTCTCATAATGAAGGGCGGTGATCACTCTAAAGTAGGAATTTCTAACCCTTGAATACAAATGAAGAGTGGGCTAAATTCCCAACTGTTCCTATAACATTTCATGCTCCAAGTAAACACTAAGGGTGATAAAATGCTGCATTGGGGAACCTTTGGGACTGGGAGCACCGGTGACAGTGACGCACCCAGCAGTAGGATCGGACCTGTGCTAGAAATGATAGCAATGGGAAAATCACGACTCCCAGTGACTCCCCAGGCCGGCTCAGTATGTGTTCTGTGGTTTTCACACACTTCTGGTTCTTGGATTTCAGTTTGTTGTTGAAACTCAGGTTTCTGATGTTATTAATCAGCTGTTTGTGACTCTTAATGCCTGTTTCGGGACACCACACGTAACCTCTCCCTCTGGCCCCCTCCTTTGCTACCCAGGGAAAGCTGCTCTCATGTACGAACTGCAGCCAGACTAATCTTGAAACCTGTTTCATGTTTGCGGAACAGGGGTTAGTCATTCCACCCCGTGGAGCTTGCCTCCAGCACCTCATTGGAATTGGCATCTTGATGTTCTTGTTGCCTAGGTAACTGCCTGGCTCCCTTTGAGACAACTCAATTGATTTTGCGTCTGAGACAGTGTATGGCGAACATATTCTTGGACTTGATATCAAGCAGTTAAAATGGAAAGCAAAGATTTTATCTTTTCTCTCACTTCCCCTTTGAAGAGGGAGAAGTGTTTCCTTCCTGTTCCTATCATTAGGTTAAATGTCTCGATCAGATTATCCACTAACTTTTTTTTATTCATTTGTGGGGCATGGGCGTCGCTGGCTGGGCCCAGCATTTATTGCCCATCCCTCGTTGCCCCTTGAGAAGGTGGTGGTGAGCCGCCATCTTGAATCGCTGCAGTCCACGTGCTGTGGGTTGACCCACAATGCCGTGAGGGAGGGAATTCCAGGATTTTGACTGCGAAGGAGCAGCCGATATATTTCCAAGTCAGGATGGTGAGTGGCTCGGAGGGGAACTTGCAGGTGGTGGTGTTCCCCATGTATTTGCTGCTCTTGTCCTTCTAGATGGAAGAGTTTGTGGGTTTGGAAGGTGCTGCCTAAGGATCTTTGGTGAATTGCTGCAGTGCATCTTGTAGACACTGCTGCTACTGAGCATCGGTGGTGGAGGGAGTGAGTGTTTGTGGATGGGGTGCCAACCAAGCGGGGCTGCTTTGTCCTGGATGGTGTCGAGCTTCTTGAGTGTTGTTGGAGCCGCACCCATCCAGGCAAGTGGGGAGTATTCCATCACACTCCTGACTTGTGTCTTCTGTGGGGAAATAGAACCTACCTTGAACCTAAATGATTGCCCCTTACCGCAAGTACACTAACAATTCGTTTGTTAAGTTTCTGCAAGCCCAGAGTATCAGGATTGCCAAAAATAAAATCACAATATTGCAAATGGGGTCTAAACAGTGCTCTGGAGTAATCCGATGTTGGTGAAGCCGAGCAATGATTCATCTTGTTGAATCGTTTTGCACACTTTTAATAACTGGTACTTGAGGATTCCTGTTCATTGATCCCTTTGTTCGTCCAGTCCCTGCCCCCATAACACTACCCTATTTGGATTATTCTCCCATTTGACCGTTTGTACATTGGACTGCAGTGGCCATCTCTTCACTTACCTGCCCTATTGAAGTCTTCAGTGATTGGAAGAAGTCTGGTCGCTCGAACATGAGAGTCTGCCTTTTTATTCCATTCTTTGCATCCTACACCCATTCCTCTCCCAATCTAATTCTAATTCCCATCAAAGACATGATTCGCCTCAATTTTAGCGAGCATCGTATTGTTGGGATCCTAGTCAAATGTCATTCATTCATCCTCCTTCCACCATGCACCAGTTCAGTCATTTTGCCCTGGTCCTAGCTATTACAAAGGCGAGTTGACTCTCCTTGTATCAGCCTACACCTCTCCAAGTGATTACTGACTCACTCAGTCCCCAACTCTGGTCAGTTTTTCTGTGATTGACATCACGTTAATTATTTTTCCCTCTAATTTCTTCATTTGCATAGCAGACATGATCGTACCCAATCTTGCTTTTGTTCTCTTAGATTTATTCACCCTCGCTGAAAAGAATGGGCAGAAATGTTAAATGAGTGATGAAATCCAGGCTCTCTGGTGCCTTCAGTTGGGAGAATAAAGCTTTATGCAGTTTGGGGGTGATAGAATCCTTACAGTACAGAAGGAGGCCATTCAGCCCATCGAGTCTGCACCGACCACAATCCCACCCAGGCCCTATCCCCATAACCCCATGCACTTACCCTAGTTAGTCCCCCTGACACTAAGGGGCAATTTAGCCCGGCCAATCCACCTAACCCACACATCTTTGGACTGTGGGAGGAAACTGGAGCGCCCGGAGGAAACCCACGCAAACACGGGGAGAAGGTGCAAACTCCACACAGACAGTGACCCAAGGATGGAATTGAACCCAGGTCCCCGGTGCTGTGAGGCAGCAGTGCTAACTCACTGTGATAGTTATGATCCTTGGGTAGTACTTTCTTATTCCAACTACTCACTATTCTTCACAGGCATTATTTTTTAAAAGTTCTATTTTGTTTTACAAATGGCATTCTTTTTTTTAAAAATATTTTACCTGCTCTCCTTTGCTCCAGCAACGCTAACAAGGACGAGGCTGCTGTTTCTATCCTGTTTCTAACAAGGACGAGGTTGCTGTTTCTGCTCTGGCTTCTGTTTTCTTGCATTGATCCAGGGGGCAATTGATAGCGCTCTCAGCCCCAGGGAAGACACATTGGTATCATTGCTCTTTATCTGAACTCCGAGTGGCAAGATTCAGTTACTTCCTGCCAACCAGGCTCCGCAATATCACCCTTGATCAGAGAGTGAGGCGAGGGACTAACTCCCTGCTCCCCATCCCCTATTTAACAAACTAATGTCCCACTGGGTAATGAAGCAACTCTCTGTCCTTCCTGAGTTTTGAAGGCAGCTGGATAGTGACTGTCTTGGTGTGGCTTTTCTCCTGATTTGTGACATTTGGCCTGAATGTTGACATTGAGAAGGGGAAAGAGGATTAATTTGGACAGAATATTGAGCCTGATTGATCAGAGCTGGAGCAGTCGCTGAGTGCTTTATGCTCAGTTAAGACCACGTGAAACAGTTTCGGGCTCAGTAATTCCTTCCAGTCAGTGGCAGTTGTGCTGATGTAACCATTCCTAATATAGTAGCAGTAACCTATCTTCTTGCAGAGAGGGATGCAGAGTGACGCTTGGTTTTCCAGCCATGCCGAGTGACATTATAAACCATTCATACAAGGTATTCTGTCATTGCCCAGTCGAGCTCTCCCCTTGCAGTGTTAGAGATTGCCAAGGACTTGGAATTCAGGGGGGACTCAGTGGCGGCTTTTGGCTGGGATCGATTTGTGAGCAGAACTTAGCTGGGGAGCCAGACTCTCTACAGAGCCCTGTGGTATTTGCAGCATGCACGGTGTATTTTTGTCACTGGGATTTAAATCAGGTGTATCATGCTGTTTATTTGAAATGTGAAAATCACCCCACAGGGCTATTCTTGGCTGAGAATGGAGGGAGCAAATCAAGCGAGCCAACGCCGCGTTAAGTACTGATAGGGTCGAGGCTGTCACTGGGGGTGGGAGCAAGTTGTCTGGAAGAATATACAGCATCAGAGCATGATGAGAGTTAGACTTCATTCATTGTCTTGGGCTAAGTGATAACTTTGACATATGTTGAATTCTCCCCCCACCCTCAATTCAAGTGGGAGGCACGGTGGTGCAGTGGTTGGCACTGCTGCCCCACAGCGCCAGGGACCTGGGTTCAATTCTCGGCTTGGGTCACCGTCTGTGTGGGATTCTGCACATTCTCCCTGTGTCTGCGTGGGTTTCCTCCGGGTGCTGTGTTTTCCTCCCAAACTCCAAAGATGTGCAGGTTATGTGCATTGGCCGTGCTAAATTGACCCTTAGTGTCAGGGGGACTAGTATGGGTAAATGCATGGGGTCATGGGGATAGGGCCTGGGTGGGATTGTGGTTGGTGCAGACTCGAGGGGCTGAAAGGCCTCCTCCTTCAATGTAGGATTCTACTCAACTCCTCCCCTCATTCACTGAGGTCACCTCCGTTTCCTTCGCTGCTTGGGTTGCTAAAGGATTGATTTTGTATCGAGTAGTTGGACTTCCATCCAGGAAAATGTGCTGATGTAGGTGAGTTTTTGTTTCTGGTATTTTCTCATCGGTTTAAGTTTTGCAGGACTCGCTCTGGTGTCTTCCTGAAGCTGTAACGTTCTCAGTGCTGACTTGTTCTAACTTGTTCTCCCCTCGTTTGTTAGGGTTCGGTCTGGTGAAGCTGGAACTCAAGACTAAATCATCGAGTGGAGTGGTAAGTGTTATAGTTGCAGGGCAGCAGAAGAAGGGGGGGGGCAAGTTTGTTTTGAGGCATCGACAACAGTAAAAACTCACCAGAGCGTAGAGGGCAGCATTGTTTTAATCAGGGATGAGAAACGAGATGAAAAAGATACAATAAAGGTTCACACCGCACGTCGGTGATAGACAGGCTGATGGCCATGATGCTTCATCTCTCAAGGTTTCTCCACAGCCTGCTAGGGTTGCTGTTGATAATGGGTGGCTGGCGAGGTGTGATGCTAAGATCATTAATCGGAGCAGTATTGGACCATTTGAGCCTGCTCTGCTATTCCGCAGGCTGCACTGCTTTGTGGGGCCTTAACCCACTTTACTGACTGCCTCATCTGCCCCTGCCTCAAATATATTCAGTGACCCAGTCCCCACTGCTGTCTGTGGAGGAGAATTCCAAAGGCTGCTAACCCTCGGAAAGAAGGAATTCCGGCCCGGCTTTTTAAATGGAACACTCCTTCTTTTGAAACAGTGTCCCCTGGTTCTAGATTCCTCTCCGAGATGAAACGCCCTGTCGGGGTCCACCCTGTCAAGGGGTGGACGTGAGCCGAAAGAGAAGTGGCAGAGCACGAAGGAAAGGGGACAAGTCCTCCCTCTGTCCGACTATCTCTCGGGATTTTCCACATTCATGTTCTTTGAACCCCAATGCGTAAGGGTCTAACCTGCTCAACCTTTCCTCAAGACAATTCCTTCATTCCAGGAATCGGCCGAGTGAATTTTCTCTGAAATGCGGCTACATCCTTCCTTAAGTAAGGGGACCGGAGCTGTGCACAGCACATCGGGTGCCCTCTGCAGCTGCAGCAAGACTCATCCCCTCATGAGAAAGGCCAGCATTCCATGTACCAAGTTGTCTGAGAGCTGTGTGGGCGCTGTTAGAAAGTCTGGGAGAAAATAATTCTGAGCCACGCACACGTTCAGAGGTGTCAAAGGTTCTGTCAGACTCTTTTAATATTATCGCTGGCATCTAATCAATACGTTCAGACTGAACATTGGGTGTCTTTTGTAGGTGCTTTTCTTAAAGCAACAATCCTCGTCTGTGCTTTCCTGATCCTTTTAAGTAAAATTTTCCCCAGCGTTTGCTGTTAAGAGTTTCTTCCATGTAGAAGGAACTCGCTCTGAGAAATGTAATGGCCACACTCTGAGGGATTGATGAAGTGGGGCCCAGTGTTAATGAGTGTGCCTGAGACATTCTGCTGCATGTCCAGTTGTTGAGCACTATACTGACAGCACTCAGTTCTATGCTCACATCTGCTATACTGTACGCTGTCTGTCAGTACTTATGTGGAGACCTGATCTTGCCAGCTGGATTCTAACACACTTCCTTCCTCTTTGCTTCCTCTTTCCTGCTGCTTGATCCTTCCTGTGCTGGATTGCTCCGTCAGATGGTAAGATAGCCTGAATCCATGTGCCTTCTCTCTCTCTTTCTGCCTCTGTCTGTCCTTCTGGTTCAGCTTTAACAAGCACAATGTCTGGGTTTGAGGGCCGTTTAATTGTTTTTGTCTGGTGTAGCAAGCTTTGTGTTTGCGGTCCTTTTCTTTACAGCGGCTTGTCACGAGGAACTGATGGTCCCGGGAAGCGGCGAGGGGAATGGAATAAATTGGAAGGCTTGTTCATTTGTACAGTTTAGACTTTTTATTCATTTGGGGTGTGCGCTGTTTCTAAAAGTAATTTTCAGGAGGGGGAATAAAGTTAAAGTTTATTTGTTCGTCACAAGTAAGGCCACTGCAATGAGGTTACTGTGAAATTCCCCTAGTTGTCACACTCCGGCGCCTGTTCGGGTTACACTGAGGGAGAATTTAACACCTAACCAGCACATCTTTCGGAGTGTGGGAGGAAACCGGAGCACCCGGAGGAAACCCACACAGACACGGGGGAGAATGTGCAAACGCCACACAGACAGTGACCCAAGCGGGGAATCGAACCCGGGTCCCTGGCGCTGTGAGGCAGCAGTGCTAACCCACTGTGCCACCGCGCCGCCCCCATATGAGGGATGAATATTCCCTGAAACAAGACTGATCGATGGAGTTGATGTATCTGGTGGAAATCTAGTTTGTTTCCTTTTGGGATTGAATCGTTTATATCAGATTGCAGGGTGGCTGGTTCCCCTCCTTTACCCCATGTGTGCTTATCCATGGCCCTGCTCCTTGTAGATGAGACTGTAAATATTCAGTTATTGCAGCTATTGTATCTGAGGCCATTGGGAGAGCTCCGTGTCACTCTTTGTATAGACTTGCCGCACTTTATTCTCTTTCCTAACCGGAGCGGCACTGACGACGTTCCCAGTGTATTGACCCTGCTGTTGTTATCCTGTTCCACACTCCGGCTTTGTGTTCTTGGTCTTTCACCTTGTGAGAAGCCGGAGCAAACGGCCGAGACTCTGCACAACACGCGTGAGAGTAATGGTCACGTTGTACTGCAGAGGATGAAAGCTGTGTATTGTTCTACAGTTCCCATTATAGTGCAAGGCGGCTGCACTCAGTTTACAGTGGTGTTTGGGCAACTTGTGAGAAAGGTGTGACTTTTGACGGGTGGCACAGTGGGTTAGCACTGCTGCCTCACGGTGCCAGGGACCCGGGTTCGATTCCTGGCTTGGGTCACTGTGTGGAGTCTGCACGTTCTCCCCCCTGTGTCTGCGTGGGTTTCCTCCGGATGCTCCACTTTCCTCCCACAGTCTGAAAGACGTGCATTGACCTGAACAGGCGCCGGAGTGTGGCGACAAGGGGAATTTCACAGTAACTTCATTGCAGTGTTAATGTAAGCCTTACTTGTGACGAATAAATAAACTTTGAAACTTTTTCTTTTGTGAATGACACAAGCTGGATGGACGAACGGTGACGCATCCAAAATTGTGATCGAAGCGTGGAGAGTCGGTATAGGTTGAGAGTTCTCGGTGAGCAGAGCTTTCTGAACGAGCTGCCTCTAAATTCCCCTTTCCTACAAATGGAAAGCTGGTAGGAAAATAAATCTCAAATCCCTTAATCTCCTTAAGCCACCTCCATCAAATCAGGCTGACACGTGAAGAACAACCACTTGGGTGAGCTACTGTAAGGGCGTTGGTGAACATGGAGCTATATCTGCAGCTGAGCTGGGGAGCTGCCGCGTCGATTATCCAGTCGTTGTTCATACTTAGCATGTTACTAATTGTTGTGTCGCAATGCTCCTTCAACATTTAATAACTGGGAAAAAAAACACCTTGCAGACTATTCTGACCTGATCACTGCTGCGTTTTTAGTCGATGTTGACCTGTAAATCAATCTCCCAGGGTCCCATGTCTTAACTTGCAGAAAGCTGAAGTGAACCTAAAAATCCAGAAAACCTGCCGAGCTTGGGCTTGTTTCCGGTCAAGAAGCCCAACGGCAAAAGTTCAATGTTTTATTGACGGAGAGGGAGGAAGGAACCTTTCAATTGCTGAAGTTATTATTAATAACTTATGGTTGACTCTTGATAAGCTGCTTCTATATTTACAGTTTTGTTTTGCGTTTGATAGCACCGTCAAAGGGGTTGGGGGGGAGGTGAGTTTTGCAAGATTGATCCGATTTCTCCACCCGCTTCCTTCCTCAGGAGTTTACCACCTCCGGGTCTTCCAACACCGACACAGGCAAAGCAACGGGCAGCCTGGACACCAAATACAAGCTGAAGGAGTACGGCCTCACCTTCACTGAGAAATGGAATACCGACAATGTTCTAGCCAGTGAGATCACCATTGAAGATCAGGTAGGTGCTGCGGGGAGTGTGTGCATTGGAGCCCAGTGTTGGGGAGGGTAGCTTCACAGAAGGTTAACGTGTCCCGTGCAGTGGGAATGGTTTTGTACAGTGCGCCGTCTGCCAACGATTCAACCTGAGGCTGAAGTGAGCATTGGGCCACTTGTTCTACTTCCCTCTGAAATATTCGCCGATCGCTGGCCCCCAAACATGCCCGAGTCCCACTGGCCTCCCTCCCCCGCTGATCCCGACTGCAGAGTGGCAGCTAGGACCCCCACCGATCGTACCCCAGAGGCCCCACCCCCATGGCACTGTCATGCCTGGTGGGCGGTGGGCAGTGCCAAGGTGCCCCCAAGTATTGGCACTTTGCCCCTCGGGCAGTGCCAGGAGGCCCAAGCTGGCAGTGGCAAGGGGGACCCCAGCGCCAAACCCTCTGTGGGGGGGGGGCGGGGTCTTGATTATATTCTCCACTCCCCGCTGGAGTGAACCACTCCTGGTGGTGGTGGCGGTGGGTGGGGGGAAGGAGATACTAGCGGTCCTGGAGATGTCAGTCCCAGGTCCGCTAATGGCATGGAGATGATGTGTAAATTAGCAGCAGCATACGTTATGCAGCTCTGTGCCGATTTCCAGCGCGGAGCTGAAGGCTCCGGATATCTGGCACTGGGAGATGATATGTAAATGACTGACTGTCGGATATCCGACGCTGGGAGACGCACTCGGGGCCCGGACGCCCAGCGCAGATCACGTGAATCGGGCGCCGCTTGAATCTCCGGGCCCACTGTGCTAAAAACTCAGGGCAGCGGGATGGGAGAATCGCCCCCACTGTTTTAGTTGTGGTTAGATTTTGATGTATATTGTTGTTGTAAATACTATTTGAAGTGTTGGTCACACAGAGTGAGCAGTATTGTTTTTGACCAGTGTCTGGTGGGAACCTGGATCTGTTTTGTTTGGTTACAGTGCTGTGATTGGGAGAGAGCGAGAGCGTGTTAAACTTCCGTGGCTGGGGTTTAGGAAGGGAATCCTTCAAGAATAAAAACCAAATTTCCATTCCTATAGAATCGCTCAAGTTATTTGCAGCTGGTGCAGTACTTCTGAAGTACAGGAAACACGGCAGTGATTTTAGTACACAGCAAGCTCCCACAAGATATAAAACAAGATCACTCCTTTGGGTGACGTTGGATGAGGAACAAGACTCTACGAGAACACTCCTGCTCCTCGTTAAGGTGCCCTGGGATCAGGTCCATCCATCCGAGCAGCGTGAGACTCAGTTTAACGTCATTGAGGCGACACGGTAGCACAGTGGGTTAGCACTGCTGCCTCACAGCGTCAGGGACCCGGGTTCGATCCCCGGCTTGGGGTCACTGTCTGTGTGAAGTCTGCACGTTCTCCCCGTGTCTGCGTGGGTTTCCTCCGGGTGCTCCGTGGGTTAGGTGCATTGGCTGTGCTAAATTGCCCCTTAGTGTCCTGGGGTGCATAAATTAGAGGGATTAGCGGGGTAAATATGTAGGGTTACGGGGATAGAGCCTGGGTGGGATTGTGGTCGGTGCAGACTCGATGGGCCGAATGGGCTCCTTCTGCACTGTAGGGATTCTATGATTTCTAAGCGCCTTAGAGATTACAGAGGTTATCCCAATACAAATGTTTAACATGAGCAAATCTATTTGATAAATATTGGTTGAAGGTAGCATGTGTTTAAATAGTTGAAAGACGGCACATAAGCACTAACCTTCCTTTGGTCTGCTTTCCACACAGCTTGCTAAAGGACTGAAACTGACGTTTGACACAACATTTGTACCAAATACAGGGTAACGTTCATTTTCCTTTGGTTTTGCCTGTGGTGGGGGATAAAGATTGGGAAGTTTACCCAATGCTTAAGTGTGCTAACTTCAGTCTGCCTAGGGTCACTGTGCTTGTGTGAATTTCCTTAAGGAGACCGAAGTGAGAAGGAGAGTGGAGGAAAACTTGTGACAGAGTGGAAAACTAATCTGGATGTTGCTGGATGTGAGAGAGCAGTGGTATGGGCAGCACAGTGGGTGAGCACCGCTGCCTCACAGCGCCAGGGACCCGGGTTCACTCCCGGCCTGGGGTCACTGTCTGTGTGGAGTTTGCACTTTCTCCCCGTGTCTGCGTGGGTTTCCTTCGGGTGCTCCGGTTTCCTCCCACAGTCTGAAAGACATGCTGGTTAGGTTCATTGACCTGAAGAGGTGCTGGAGGGTGCTCCGGTTTCCTCCCACACTCCAAAGATGCGCGGGTTAGGTTGATTGGTCGTGCTAAATTGACCCTAGTTTCAGGGGAATTAGCAGGATAAATGTGTGGGGTTATAGGAATAGGGCCTGGGTAGGATCGTCATCAGTACATACTCGATGGTCTGAATGGCCTCCTTCTGTACTGTAGGGCTTCTATGATTAACATTGCAATGAAGTTACTGTGAAATGCCCCTAGTCGCCACACTCTGGCGCCTGTTTGGGCCAATGCACCTAACCAGCATGTCTTTCAGACTGTGGGAGGAAACGGGAGCACCCGGAGGAAACCCACGCAGACACAGGGAGAACGTGCAGACTCCGCACAGACAGTGACCCAAGCCGGGAATCGAACCCGGGTCCCTGGCGCTGTGAGGCAGCAGTGCTAACCACTGTGCCACCACTATGTGGCTGGTATGAGGTTTTGGTGATGCTTCTGTTGAGAATTTGCCTTGTACCAAGATCGAGCATGGTGGCGACGGTGTTTACATGACATCTTTAACATCATGAAGTGTACCATAGGAGCGTTACAGAATAATATTTGCCATTGAATCACATAAGGAGATGTGAGGTCAGATGACCAAAAGCTTGGTCAAAGAGTTTTAAGGAGCGTCTTAAAGGAGGAAAGCAGTGGGGCAGTTGAGAATTGATAATGCACCAGAGACCGGAATTAGAGATAAAAGCAAATTACTGTGGATGCTGAAATCTGAAACCAAAAGAGAGAATGCTAGAAAATCTCAGCAGGTCTGGCAGCATCTGTAAGGAGAGAAAAGAGCTGACTTTTCGAGTCCAGATGACCCTTTGTCAAAGCTCATTGGAATTAGAGAAGTGTAGGTATCTTGGGTGGCTGTGGGGTTGGAGGAGATTACAGAGATAGGGAGGGATTTTAAAAGAAGATTGAGAATGTTTAAATCATGGCTTGACTGGGAGCCGGTGGAGGCCAGTGAGCACCAGGGCGATGAAGGAAAGGGACTTGGTGCTCTTCAAGAAACCGACTGCAGAGCTTTGGATGACCTCCGGTTTACGGAGAGGAGGATGTGGGAGACCAGCCAGGAGTGCGCTGGAATGGTCGAGTCTCGAGGTAGCAAAGGCATGGACGAGGGTTTCAGCAGCAGACTGAACTGAGAAAGCGTGAGCTGAGCGATGCCATGGAGATAGACATAAGAGAGGTGAATGAGTCTATCCCTGACTCTGCTGCAGCAGTGAGTGCAGGTGGAGATTGGCTCTTGTTCGGCTGGTATTCAGTATCTTGGCCTCAGTGAGACTCTTGTGCGGAGGCTGGTTTGTGGGGGCTTTAGCTGCTGTGATGCCAATGATGGATCCCAGTAGGTTTTTGCTATAATGCTTTAATCTATAGCTTTACGGTCACAGAAGCTGATGTACACACTCGTATTGGATTCAAGTAAAAAGTAGGCAGAACTGAAGAAGAACTCTGTGATCTACTCTGGACGGATTGATTATTCCTTTTAGGGAAAGCCAGAGAGTGACAGAACCTCCTGGGACAGGGAGAACAAAGCAGAGACTTCCCTTCAGTGGTTTCTTCCTCAGCATCACTGCTGGTTTTGTGGTTGAAGGAAGCTGTCGGTGTGGAAGTGGTTTCGTTGCTGCTGCAATCTGTTAAGAGGCTAAGGAAGGAGCTGCCTGTCCAGTGACCCTGGCCTACAGTCCAAAGATGTGCAGATTAGGTGCATTGGGCATGCTAAATTCCCCCTCCGAACAGGCGCCAGAGTGGCGACCAGGGGATTTTCGCAGTAACTTCATTACAGTGTTAATGTACTTGTGACTAATAAATAAACTTTTTTTAAAAAAAAGAACAGGTTCAGACTGGGCTCCGATGCCCTCCTATGGTTGGAGAGCGGGCTGACACTGTCTGGACCTGTGCTTGACAAACGGGCTACATGGGGGAAATATCTGTGGCACTGCACTTCAGCGAAGAATCAAAGCCTTGCTGGAGAGTTGAGGGGGCAGTGTCAGCTCCATATTGTGACACGCCTGCTGTAAATAAGATGTTGTTTGTCCGCAGCAAGAAGAGTGGGAAGCTGAAGACTGCCTACAAGCGGGACTACGTTAACCTGGGCTGCGATATTGATTTTGACTTTGCTGGCCCCACCATCCATGCCATGGCTGTGCTGGGCTACGAGGGCTGGCTCATCGGGCACCAGACAGCCTTCGACACGGCCAAATCCAAGCTGGCACAGAACAACTTCTCTCTGGGCTACAAAGCTGGGGATTTCCAGCTACACACCCATGTGTAAGTATGTCAGAGAACAGGGGCAGCCAGTGTTAAAAGCAAGATTAAAAAGTAGAGCTTTTCGCAATCGCGCTTCACGATTAAGTACTTTTTGAAGTTCAGTCGTGTTGAAACGTGGCAGGCGATATGCATAAACTTCCACCGATTATCTGTTTTTTTTTTAAGTTAGTTGAGGAGTGAATATTGACCGAGGCACCAGGAACTCTGCTTCAAATTATTCCTCTGGAGTTTTTACATCCACCCGTCATCTGCCCCGAAAGATGATAGTGACAGTGCAACATTTCCTCAGTATGTACTACAGCATTGACCTCAATGTTTGTACTCGAGCCCTGGAGTGGGGCGGCACGGTGGCACAGTGGGTTAGCACTGCTGCCTCACAGCGCCAGGGACCCGGGTTCGATTCCCGGCTTGGGTCACTGTCTGTGCGGAGTCTGCACGTTCTCCCCCCCGTGTCTGCGTGCGTTTCCTCCGGGTGCTCCGGTTTCCTTCCCACAGTCCAAAGATGTGTGGGTTAGGTGGATTGGCCATGCTAAATTTCCCCTTAGTGTCAGGGGGACTAGCTAGGGTAAATACGTGGGGCTATGGGGATAGGGCCTGGACGGGACTGTGGTCGGTGCAAACTCGATGGGCCAAATGGCAGCCTCCTGCACTGTAGATTCTGTGATTCTAACCTGGAATCTTGTGACTTTGAGGCAGTTACCCACTGAGCCACGGCTGATGCTGTTAAAGGGTTTCTAATCTTCTCTTTAAAGGGTAGGTACAGGAGAGGGTAGGTACGAGAGGACACAGGTTTAAGGTGCTGGGGGGTAGGTACAGGGGAAATGTTAGGGGGAAGTTTTTCACACAGAGGGTGGTGGGCGAGTGGAATCGGCTGCCGTCAGTGGTGGTGGAGGCGAACTCAATAGGGTCTTTTAAGAGACTCCTGGATGAGTACATGGGACTTAATAGGATGGAGGGTTATAGGTAGGCCTAAAAGGTAGGGATATGTTCGGCACAACTTGTGGGGCCAAAGGGCCTGTTTTGTGCTGTAGTTTTCTATGTTTCTATGTAACATGTGTAATTTTAATAATACTCTTCATCTAATCCTATCAATCATTCTGTTTGCTGTCTTCGGGGAGGTGATGGCCTAGTGATATTATCGCTCGACTATTAATCCAGAAACTCAGCTCATGTTCTGGGGACCCGAGTTCGAATCCTGCCTCAGCAGATGGTGGAATTTGAATTCGATTTTAAAAAATCTGGAATTAAGAATCTACTGATGAAACCATTGTCGGAAAAGCCCATCTGGTTCACTGATGTCCTTTTGGGAAGGAAATCTGCCGTCCTTACCCGGTCTGGCCTACATGTGACTCCAGAGCCACAGCAATGTGGTTGATTCTCAACTGCCCTCCAAGGGCAACTAGGGATGGACAATAAATGCTGGCCCAGCCAGCGACGCCCATGTCCCACGAATGAATAAACCTTTTCAATATTTTATGATGACTATAACTGTACACAGTATTTCAGGTTTGGCTGCATCCACACAGTGATTGTAGATGATAATTGGGTAATATTAGGAGGTTGCTGAATCATGGGGAACCTGTTTTTCAGCAGTTATTAGTTTTAATGGACACTCCTCCATTCAAATCCCCTTTCTGGCTTACCTCCCAGAAATGATGGTGCTGAGTTTGGAGGCTCGATTTACCAGAAGGTGAACGACAAGGTGGAAACGGCCGTGAACCTGGCTTGGACTGCTGGCAGCAATAACACTCGCTTTGGGATTGCTGCCAAGTACCAGATCGACACTGACACCTACATATCTGTGAGTAACACCCCCTGCTGCGATCTGGTCAAACATCCACCAACAGAAAAGGGCAGGGCTAGCTGGAAAGTGGGAGATCTATGAAGAGAGTTGAGACCAGGTTGAAGGGGAAGACGTTAGCAGAGCCATAGAGAAAGGACAGGCGAAGTGGGACTCATCGAATCGCTGGTTCAGCACCAGGGATGGTGGGCCAAATGGCCTCCCACTAACTTGGTGAGATTGACTCTGATTTTAACAGTTTGTGAAAAGGGGTGGCTGTGGAAGCATGCAATATTAAATGGTGTGTGCAAAAGGAATGGAAAGTGATTTGATTTATTATTGTCACATGTATTGGGATACAGTGAAAAGTATTGTTTCTTGCGCGCTATACAGACAAATCATATTGTTCATAGAGAAGGAAATGAGAGAGTGCAGAATGTAGTGTTACAGTCACAGCTAGGGTGCAGAGAAAGATCAACTTAATGCGAGGCAGGTCCATTCAAAAGTCTGACAGCAGCAGGGAAGAAGCTTGAGTCAGTTGGTACGTGACCTCAGACTTTTGTATCTTTTTCCTGATGGAAGAAGGTGGTAGAGAGAATGTCCGGGGTGCGTGGGGTCCTTGATTATGCTGGCTGCTTTTCCCGAGGCAGTGGGAAGTGTAGACAGTCAATGAATGTGTGGCTGGTTTGCGTGATGGATTGGGCTGCATTCACGACCTTTTGTCATTTCTTGCGGTCTTGGGCAGAGCAGGAGCCATACCAAGCTGTGATACAACCAGAAATAATGCTTTCTATGGTGCATCTGTAAAAGTTGGTGAGAGTCGTAGCTGACATGCCAAATTTCCTTAGTCTTCTGAGAAAGTAGAGGTGTTGGTGGGCTTTCTTAACTATAGTGTCGGCATGGGGGGGACCAGGACAGGTTGTTGGTGATTTGAACACCTAAAACCTTGAAGCTCTCGACCCTTTCTACTTCGTCCCCGTTGATGTAGACAGGGGCATGTTCTCCTCTACGCTTCCTGAAGTCGATGACACTCTCCTTCGTTTTGTTGACATTGAGGGAGAGATTATTATTGCTGCACCAGTTCACCAGATTCTCTATCTCATGCAACAGTCATAGAGCTCTGTCGAACAGAAAAAGACCCTTCAGCCCATCACGTCTGCGCTGGTCAAAGACAAATCACCCAACTATTTTAATGCTTTAAGAATTCTGCGCCCTCTAAGCCTTTCACACTCTGCCTATCCCAATTAATGTTGGGGAAGTTGCAATCCCCTACTATTATTACCCTATTGTATTTACACTTCTCTGAGATTTGCCTACATATCTGCTCATCTATCTCTCCTGACTGTTTGGGGCCTATCGTACACTCCCAGCAATGTGATTGCCCCCTTTTTGTGTTTGAGTTTCACCCGTATGGCCTCGTTGAGGAGCCTGCTAAGATAAAGTCGTACCTCACTGACTGTTACACCACCTTCTCTTTTACACCCCAGTCTCGCCTGAGGATTCCATATCCCAGAATATTATGCTGCCAGTCCTCCCTCAACCACGTCTCTGTGATAACAATATCATATGCCCATGTGTTAATCAATACCCTCAGTTCATCTACCTTACCCGTAAGACTCCTTGCATTAAAATAAATGCCATCAGCCATGGCATTTTCTCTTAACATGTCTCTTTTTTCCTTCCAAACTGAACTGGCTTCTCTTCCATATTTAGCTGTGCATCACCTACTGTATCTCCACTCTGCAACCCAACCCCCTGCCATAGGGCAGCACGATGGCACAGTGGTTAGCACTACTGCCTCACAGTGCCAGGGACCTGGGTTCAAATCCTGGCTTGGGTCACTGTCTGTGCGACGTTTGCACATTCTCCCCGTGTCTGCATGGGTTTCCTCCGGGTGCTCCGGTTTCCTCCCACAGTCCAAAGATGTGCGGGTTGGGTGGATTTGCCATGCTAAATTGCCCCTTAGTGTCAGAGGGACTAGTTAGGGTAAATGCATGGGGATAGGGCCTGAGTGGGATTGTGGTCGGTGCAGACTCGATGGGCCGAATGGCCTCCTTGTGCACTGTAGGATTCTATAAATTAGTTTAAACCTCCTCGACTGCACTAGCAAACGTCCCCACAAACACAGGTCCCATTCTGGTTCAGGTTCTTCCTTTGAATCCACAGAGTCATGTGGAAAACAAAATGAAGTTCGGCATCTTTCAAGATAACAGGCATAGTTATTCAAAATACAAGCTGATGCTCCGTTGGGGGTGAGCTGTCAACAGATACTTGATAAAAAGGCGAGACATTTGACTTTTATTGAGCATCTGGGATAGGGCTGAGACCCTGGGGAGATGAGGGACTGTTTAAAGTTAAAGTAAAGTTCATTTATTAGTCACAAGTAAGGCTTTCATTAACACTGCAATGAAGTTACTATGAAAATCCCCTAGTCGCCACACTCCGGTGCCTGTTCGGGTTACACTGAGGGAGAATTTAGCACCTAACCAGCACGTCTTTCGGACTGTGGGAGGAAACCGGAGCGCCCGGAGGAAACCCACGCAGACATGGGGAGAACGTGCAAACTCCGCACAGACAGTGACCCAAGCCGGGAATCGAACCCGGGTCCCTGGCGCTGTGAGGCAGCAGTGCTAACCCACTGTGCCACCGTGCTGTCCATCACGCTGTGCTGGGGGATGTGGCCTGTGTTCTGGGCTCACAGCCTGTCTCACCAGGCACCGTCAGACTCTCAGCACCTCTCGAACCATTTGGCAATGCCTTCGGTCAGCATAGCGGACCTCATTATGCAGGCGAGCTGGGTGATCAGTTTGTGAATAAGCCCTCACTGACAATACCCGTCATCCGAGGGCTGATGCCCGCAAAACTAGGCGGAGCCGCCTTGGTACCGCTGCGGTGTGTCGGCCCTCCTCACACTGGAGCTGAAACTAACCTGACTGGAGGTGAGCACAGGAAGTTCAACCTAGCTGACACACAAAGGTGATGGAACTGGCAGCAGCAGGCTGCTGCTACCGTTTTTCTATTCTAAATGGCGGGACACCGGAGAGAAATGAGACTGAATCGAGCCTCAAAGATTGAATTGGAGACAGCGCCTAGGAAATAGGGAGGAAGAGGAATTTCAGCATTATATACTGTTAAAAATGGACTGCACTGAATGGTTTGGACTATTGGGCGGCATGGTGGCACAGTGGTTAGCACTGCTGCCCCTCACAGCGCCAGGGACCCGGGTTCGATTCCCAGCTTAGGTCACTGTCTGTGCAGAGTCTGCACGTTATCCCCGTGTCTGCGTGGGTTTCATAGAACATAGAACAGGACAGCACAGAACAGGCCCTTCGGCCCACGATGTTGTGCCGAGCTTTATCTGAAACCAAGATCAAGCTATCCCACTCCCTATCATCCTGGTGTGCTCCATGTGCCTATCCAATAACCGCTTAAATGTTCCTAAAGTGTCTGACTCCACTATCACTGCAGGCAGTCCATTCCACACCCCCAACCACTCTCTGCGTAAAGAACCTACCTCTGATATCCTTCCTATATCTCCCACCATGAACCCTACAGTTATGCCCCCTTGTAATAGCTCCATCCACCCGAGGAAATAGTCTTTGAACGTTCACTCTATCTATCCCCTTCATCATTTTATAAACCTCTATTAAGTCTCCCCTCAGCCTCCTCCGCTCCAGAGAGAACAGCCCTAACTCCCTCAACCTTTCCTCATAAGACCTACCCTCCAAACCAGGCAGCATCCTGGTAAATCTCCTCTGCACTCTTTCCAGCGCTTCCACATCCTTCTTATAGTGAGGTGACCAGACTGCACACAATATTCCTCCGGGTGCTCCGGTTTCCTCCCACAGGCCAAAGATGGGCGGGTTAGGAGGATTGGCCATGCTAAATTGCCTCTTAGCGTCCAAAGATGTGTGGGTTAGGGGAATCGGCCATGCTAAATTGCCCCTTAGTGTCAGGGGGACGAGCAGGGTAAATACATGGGTTATGGGGATGGGGCATGGGTGGGATTGTGGTCAGTGCTGACTTGATGGGCCGAATGGCTTTCTGCACTGTAGAATTTGATGATTCTATACATGCACACCACTGAGCTCCGTGCACTTGGTTCTGTGGGAGATCTATGTCAGTAAAGCAAATAATTGTCATATCATCACTCGCTCATCTTCAGCTGAGGGCTGGAGGATAAACTGGTTGGTTGAAGAAAGTTCCCTTCGACTGAGCCATGAAACCCAGGTGGCACAGCGGTTAGCACTGCTGCCTCACAGCATTGGAGACCCAGGTGCAATTCTGGCCTCAGGTCACTGTCTGTGTGGAGTTTGCACATTCTCCCTGTGTCTGCGTGGGTTTCCTCCGGGTGCCCCAGTTTCCTCCCACAGTCCAAAGATGCGTGGGTTAGGTGGATTGGCCGTGCTAAATTGCCCCCTTAGTGTCAGGGGGATTAGCTAGGATAAATACATGGGGTTATGGGGACAGGACCTGGTGGGATTGTGGTTAGTGCAGGCTCGATGGGCCAAATGGCCTCGATCTGCACCGTAGGGATTTTATGATACTATGATTTCTCTGTTGTTTATACTTGTTTGTTCTGTCCTAGACCAAGGTGAATAACTCCAGCCTCATCGGACTAGGATACACTCATACCCTCAGACCAGGTATGTACAGAACTGCCTCTTAGATTCCCAATGCTTTAAAATGCCCCTCATTAATAATGGAGCTCTGTGATTTCCTTCTCTGCTCTGGCCTCACTTGGCTTCAGTGATGGCTCACATTGTATTCAAAGTAAGTCCTCTAATGTGTTGGGGGGGGGAACAAGAACACCTTGCCCCACTCAGTCCATTCCTGATGCTGCCTTTGGGTTGCTGTTCTGCTGGACACGGGCCACCCTCTATACCTTAGTGAGTGACCAATGTCTGCCACCTTCTAACATGGCAGAACAGACAGGTGACAGCTGAGTCCATTCAGATCTCTGCTCACTTTGTGGAAAGCGTAAGTGGGTAAACCTTCCCCTACGCTGCTGCTCAGCACAGGGGTTCTCGAGTGGACAATCGCTGCTGTAATCAGCTAACTTAGCATCGACCCCTGCTGGAACCTGGCAAGAGACTAAAGGAGAGTTAAAAGGGGCGGTACGGTGGCACAGCACTGCTGCCTCACAGCCCCAGGGACGTGGATTCAATTCCAACATCGGGTCACTGTCTGTGCAGAGTTTGCACGCCCTCCCCGTGTCTGCATGGGTTTCCTCCGGGTGCTCCAGTTTAGAACATAGAATTCCTACAGTGCAGAAGGAGGCAATTCGGCCCATCGAGTCTGCACCGACCATAATCTCACCCTAACCCCATAACCCCAGGCATTTACCCTAGTTTGTCCCCCTGACACTGAGGGGCAATTTAGCACGGCCAATCCACCTAACCCACACATCTTTGGACTGTGGGAGGAAACCGGAGCACCCGGAGGAAACCCACGCAGACACGGGGGAGAATGTGCAAACTCCACACAGACAGTGACCCAAGCCGGGAATTGAACCCTGTTCCCTGGCGCTGTGATGCAGCAGTGCTAACCACCGTGCCACCCTAGGTTTCCTCCTATACTCCAAAGATGTGCGGTTTAGGTGCTTGACCATGCTAAATTGACCCTTAATGTCAGGGGGATTAACAGAGTAAATATGACGGGTTGCAGGAATAGGACCTGGGTGGGATTGTGGTCGGTGCAGACTCGATGGGCTGAATGGCCTCCTTCTGCACTGTAGGGATTCTATGATGTGTCGATGGGATTCAGATCTGTTGGAGCATGGGGCTGCTTCTACCTAAGACCTTTCCCTGCAGTGTCTAGAATGGAGAAATGATTTCTGCAAAACGGTGCTTGGCATGCTTGCCTGGAGTACAGAACGGAGGAAGTGTTTGTGTATGTGCAGGGTGAACACAGTAAGAGTTTTAACACCAGGTTAAAGTCCCAACAGATTTATTTGGTAGCAAATACCATAAGCTTTCGGAGCTCTGCTGACGAAGGAGCAGCGCTCCGAAAGCTTATGATATTTGCTACCAAATAAACCTGTTGGACTTTAACCTGGTGTTGTTAAAACTCTTACTGTGTTCACCCCAGTCCAACGCCGGCATCTCCACATCATATGTGCAGGGTGGCAGCCCCGTGGCGTGATCGGTGTGTATGTTCCGATTAATAGCCCACTTTGCTCTCTCATGTGCTCATTCTCTGTCTCTCTCTCACGCACCTAGGTGTGAAGTTGACACTGTCTGGACTGATTGACGGGAAGAATTTCCATGCTGGGGGTCACAAGGTTGGCATGGGCTTTGAGCTCGAAGCTTAGTACGGCGGAGGGAATGGTAACGACTTTTGGGTTAGCTGCTAAATGGTGACAATAAAACGCCCCCTCTCCTCCAGGACAAGGCACAGAAGAATCATGAGAGTATTTGGCCTTAAATTATCAATGTCGATCGGAATAGCCAGCCTCTCCTTTTGGGGGAAAAGCAAGCTTGGATCTGAGTCCTCAGTACTGGATCAGTTTGCAAGTCAACACTACACGAAGGTTGTGCCATTGCCAGATATTAGTGTCCTAAATTATTTCCTGGAAAAAAAAAATCAAGCTTTAAGTCATGTATTACAATCACACGTTTAAATTTCTTTTCTGTGTGACTGCATGTGATAGAGAATTTCATTACCATTTTTAAAATCACTTTGCTGTATCAAGAAAATAAAAGGAAATGATTGAATTTACGTATGTTGTCGGGCTGGTGGAGAGTGGCATTACGGTTCTCTCGACACTGCCACCAGTCAGTAGTGGCCTCGCACTTTGCAACACCCATCAATGACAAGGACTTGGCTGGAAGAAATGTCTGAGGGATGCACACAGCTAAAGCTTAAAGTTTATTTATTCGCGTCACAAGTCGGCTTACATTAACACTGCAATGAAGTTACTGTGAAAATCCCCTAGTCGCCACACTCCTGTTCGGGTTACACTGAGGGAGAATTTAACACCTAACCAGCACGTCTTTCAGACTGTGGGAGAAAACCAGAGCACCCGGAGGAAACCCACGCAGACACGGGGAGAACGTGCAAACTCCGCACAGACAGTGACCCCCAAGCCGGGAATCGAACCCGTGGCTCTGTGAGGCAGCAGTGCTGACCACTGCGCCACCCTGCCGCCCCGCTACCAGGAAAGGTCCCCCACTCCTCCTGTACTGGTTGTTGGAGGGGTGGTGCTCAACCTATCCTTACCACATCACTGATCTGCACATTCCACTATCCCTCCCCATGTGTGGTGGGTAAGTAGTTGGAAGGTATTTTGAGAGACAGGATCTACAGACATTTAGAGATGCAAGGACTGATTAGGGACAGTCAGCATAGCTTTGTGAGTGGAAAATCATGTCTCATAAATTTGATTTGAGTTTTTTGAAGGGGTAACCAAGAAGGTAGATGAGGGCAGTGCAGTTGATGTTGTCTACATGGACTTTAGCAAGGCCTTTGACAAGGTACCGCATGGTAGATTGTTGCGTAAGGTTAAATTTCACGGGATCCAGGGTGAGGTATCTAAATGGATACAAAATTGGCTTCTTGACAGAAGGCAGAGGGTGGTTGTAGAGGGTTGTTTTTCAAACTGGAGGCTTGTGACCAGCGGTGTGCCTCAGATCAGTGCTGGGCCCACTGTTATTTGTCATTTATATTAATGATTTGGATGAGAGTATAGGGGGCATGGTTAGTAAGTTTGCAGATGACACCATGATTGGTGGCATAGTGGACAGTGAAGAAAGTTATCTTCGATTGCAACGGGATCTTGATCAATTGGTCCAGTGCGCTGATGAATGGCAGATGGAGTTTAATTTAGACAAATGCGAGCTGATGCATTTTGGTAGATTGAACCAGGGCAGGACTTACTCAGTTAATGGTAGGGCATTGGGGAGAGTTACAGAACAAAGAGATCTCGGGGTACATGTTCATAGCTCCTTGAAAGTGGAGTCACAGGTGGACAGAGTGGTGAAGAAGGCATGCTTGGTTTCATCGGTCAGAACATTGAATACAGGAGTTGGGACGTCTTGTTGAAGTTATACAGTACATTGGTAAGGCCACACTTGGAATACTGTGTACAGTTCTGGTCACCCTATTATAGAAAGGATATTATTAAACTAGAAAGAGTGCAGAAAAGACTTACTGGGATGCTACCGGGACTTGATGGTTTGAGTTATTAGAAGAGAGGCTGGATAGACTGGGACTTTTTTCCCTGGAGCGTAGGAGGCTGAGGGGTGACCTTACAGAGGTCTATAAAATAATGAGGGGCACAGATCAGCTAGATAGTCAATATCTTTTCCCAAAAGTAGGGGAGTCTAAAACTAGAGGGCATAGGTTTAAGGTAAGAGGGAAGAGATACAAAAGTGTCCAGAGGGGCAATTTTTTCACAGAGGGTGGTGAGTGGAACGAGCTGCCAGAGGTAGTAGTAGAGGCGGGTACAATGTTGTCTTTTAAAAAGCATTTAGACAGTTACATGGGTATAGAGGGATATGGGCCAAACGCAGGCAATAGGGATTAGCTTAGGGGTTTAAAAAAAAAAGGGCGGCATGGACAAGTTGGGCTGAAGGGCCTGTTTCCATGCTGTAAACCTCTATGACTCTAACCTTGCTGCCAGACTTGGTTTAAAATTACGGACCAGTCTCAGTGCGCACCCCTGTGGCCAAGTCAGGATAGTACTGCAACGTAAGGGGCTGGTAGAGTGGTGGGTGAGGGAGGCCACCACCTATTGTTGGGTGTTGCTGTACTGTAGAGTCAATTCTACGCACAGGAATGCAGGACCGAACAGCTGAGACCAAAGCAGGGACTTCTGGAGCCACGTGATTAGAAGTGAGCTGAAGAGAGAGATGCGTCCAAACCACAGCAGTCCTGATCTTGCACTTCCACCACTTTTCCTACTTTTTTGATGTGGAAAGTGGACACGCGAGTATACCTTAAAACTGAAATCTGCTTTTTTGTGGACTTGAGCATTGAGGTGCGCAGACCCAGAGGTGGTGGCAAAGGAGTGACTTGTCCTGGGAATCCCCAACATCAACTCTGGACCCCATCATGGACGTGGCATCGGGTCAAACACGGTGAAGAAAAGCTGCTAAAACTATAACCAGAATCCCTACAGTGCAGAAGGAGGCCATTCGGTCCATAGAGTCTGCACCGACCACAATCCCGCCCTGACCCTACCCTCATAACCCCGTGCATTTACCCTGGCTAGTCTCCCCCACACTAAGGGGCAATTTAGCAGGGCAAATCCACCTAACCCGCACGTCTTTCGGACTGCGGGAGGAAACCGGAGCACCCGGAGGAAACCCAGGCAGACACGGGGAGAATGTGCAGACTCCGCACAGACAGTGACCCGAGCCGGGAATCGAACCCGGGTCCCTGGCGCTGTGAGGCAGCAGTGCTAACCACTGTGCCACCGTGCCGCTCCCATTGATTACCGCCCTGTCTTAGCTCCTGAGTCTGTACTGCTCCATGTCGGAGTACCCGGAGAGTAGCAAGGGCACAGAATTCAGGCTGGGTGGGGGATTTTCATGTCAATCACCAAGGGGGGGGGGGGGCAAGTGGGTAAACGCTGAAGGACATGACTGTCAGATGGAGCCTGTGACAGATGGCGAGAGAACCAGCAAGAGAACAACTTGACGTCATCGCTAATTTATGATTTGCAGGTGCATCTGAGTCACCAATGTTTCTATGCAATGCCTAACCACGATTGTATCCCCCCTCCTGCCTATTTTCTTTCTGGCCTCCCCATGATAAATCACCCTGGAGAAATCCCCGGGTGCTGAGATTTCCTCAGTCATTCCTGTTTTTACGACACTTCATTCATCAATGGGTCTCCAATCCCTTTTACATCTTGCAGACGTGGGTGCAATGGACTGAACGGCCTCCTTGTGCGCTGTGACCATCCTATCTCGCATTTAACAAATTATCCTCTGTTTTTAATACAGTTGTAGATAGCAGCTAAATGCAGAACGCAATTGCAGAGTGTGTCCTCCCAGCTTCCCAAGCCTCACGCTTAACAAATCTACCGTCCTGCTGATTCCTGTTGTCTGCACGCAGAACAGAGGAGTGAAGCTCAGATCAGGGAGATGAGGAGCCTGCTGGTAAGGGACAGAGAGAGAGAGAGTGTTTCTACTTTGGTACACAGCCCTGTAAGGGCTGATGGTCAGAGCTATGATAAGGAGTGACGGAGAGTCTTGGGCTCCACTTCTCAGTTGTGCTGATCTGTCACCAGAAAGTTTAAAGTTTATTTATTAGTGTCACAAGTAGGTTTACAATTAACACTGCAGTGAAGTTGCTGTGAAAATCCCCCAGTCGCCACACTCCGGCGCCTGTTCAGGTCAATGCACCCTAACCAGCACGTCTTTCGGACTGTGGGAGGAAACAGGAGCACCCGGAGGAAACCCATGCAGACACGGGGAGAATGTCCGTGCGGTGTCTGCACAATGACCCAAGCCGGGAATTGAACCCGGGCCCCTGGTGCTGTGAGGCAGCAGTGCTAACCACTGTGCCAGCGTGCCGCCCCTTGTGGGAAAAGGCATCTAGTACTGAGTGTAAGTTACTTGCAATCGTTTTGACTTGTACTTTATTTTCACTTGTACTAATGCTACCTTTGGAGATGTGTCCGTTCCAAGTTGTTTAAATGTGCACTAAGTTCTCGTCCGTTCTTGCACTCACGCTGGCTAAGTAGTGGCAGATTAGCATTAATAGCTTGACTTTATATAGCAGCTGCAAAGATGCTCCACAAGAATGTTGTTAAACAGAATTTGACACCAAGCTATAACACAATTATACACTTCACAAGCTAATTGGCTGTAAAGCACATCGGTCACCACATTAATTTAGGGGCCATCTAGACGAATACATAGTCATAGAGGTTTACAGCATGGGAAACAGGCCCTTCAGCCCAGCTTGTGCATGCTGCCCTTTTTTTGAACCACTAAGCTAATCCCAATTGCCCGCGTTTGGCCCATATCCCTTTCTACCCATCTTACCCATGTAACTGTCTAAATGCTTTTTAAAAGACAAAATTGTACCCGCCTCTACTACTACCTCGTTCCAGAGACTCACCACATGAATAGAGAGAAAGGAAGTTTATTTATTAGTCACAAGTCGGCTTACAATAACACCGCAATGAAGTCACTGTGAAAATCCTCTCGTCGCTGCACTCCGACGCTTGTTCGGGTTACACTGAGGGAGAATTCAGCATAGCCAGTGCACCTAACCAGCACGTCTTTCGGACTGGGAGGAAACCGGAGCACCCGGAGGAAACCCACGGGGGAGAACGTGCGGACTCCGCACAGACAGTGACCCAAACCAGGAATCGAACCCGGGTCCCTGGCGCTGTGAGGAAGCAGTGCTAACCCACTGTGCCACCAAAAGGATGGGATGGGAATGGAAGGAGATGGACTCCGTAAGTGCATACAGCTTTAGTTTAGGCAGATATGATCGGCGCAGGCTTGGAGGGCCGAAGGGCCTGATCCTGTGCTGTACTGTTCTTTGTTATTAAAGGATAGATGTGGAGGTTTTGGAGAGGGTGCAGAAGAGGTTTACCAGGATGCTGCCTGGATTAAAGGGTATGAACTATAAGGAGAGGCTGGACAAACTAAGGTTGTTTCCTCTGGCACGGCGGAGGCTGAGGGGAGACCTGATAGAAGTCTATAAAACTATGAGAGGCAGAGATAGGGTTGACGGTCAGAATCTTTTTCCCAGAGTTAAAATGTCTAATACTTGGGGGCACGCACTTAAAGTGAGAGGGGGGGAAAGTTCAAACGAGATATGAGGGGCAAGTTTTTACACAGAGAGTTGCAGGTGCCTGGAACACGCTCCCAGGGGTGGTGGTGGAGGCAAATGGGGGGGGGGCGTTTAAGGGGCTTTTAGATAAGCACATGAATATGCGAGGAATAGAGGGATATGGAGCAAGGGCAGGCAGAAGGGATTAGTTTAACTTGGCGTCATGTTAGGCACAACGCAGTGGGCCAAAGGGCCTGCTCCTGTGCTGTACTCTTCTATGTTCTATTGGGATATCCTGAGGTTAAGTAATTTCTTGAATGAGATCGAGACAGGTGGCTGGAAGTTTGACTGCAGCGGTAGGTTTGAAGGAGGGAGTTGGTGGGGAGAAGGAGGCTAGAGGGGGCAGTACCAGAACTTGGGGGTCTATTCAGTTGAAGGCATGGGCACCATTAAGGAACTGGGGGACAAGGAGGAGGATTGTAAGGTTGGTTCATGTTGTAGAGATGGGGAGCAGTGAGACCATGGAGGGATTCGCACACGAGAATCTTAAAATCAGAAGCATTGCCAGACCAGAAGCCAATTCAAACTCAGCGAGTTCAGAGCTGATTTTGATTTGATTTATTATCACATGTATTGGGATACAGTGAAAAGTATTGTTTCTTGTGCGCTATACAGACAAAGCATACCATTCATAGAGTACATAGGCGCCGCTGTTTTAAAAAAAGTAGACAAAAGGCGGGTAACTACAGGCCGGTTAGCTTAACGTCCGTAGTTGAGAAGATGCTGGAGTCCATCATTAAATAGGAAATAGCAGAGCACCTGGATAAGAATGGTTTGATCAAGCAGACGCAGCATGGATTCATGAAGGGAAAGTAGTGTTTGATGAATTTACTGGATTTTTATGAAGATGTGACTAGTGCGGTTGACAGAGGGGAACCGGTAGATGTGGTGTTTTTAGATTTCCAGAAGACATTCGATAAGGTGCCTCACAAAAGGTTGCTGCAGAAGATTGGGGTACACGGAGTTAGGGGTAAGGTGTTGGCGTGGATTGGGGATTGGCTATCTGACAGGAAGCAGAGAGTTGGAAGAAATAATAGTAAATTGGAATATTATTTAAATGGATAAAAATTACATCATGCTACTGTGCAGAGGGACCTGGGGGTCCTTGTGCACGAATCGCAAAAGCTCAGTCTGCAGGTGCAGCAGGTGATCAAGAAGGCGAATGGAATGTTGGCTTTTATCGCGAGGGGGATAGAATATAAAAGCAGGGAGGTCTTGCTGCAACTGTACAAGGCACTGGTGAGGCCGCAACTGGAGTACTGTGTGCAGTTTTGGTCCCCTTATTTGCAAAAGGATATATTGGCCTTGGAGGGAGTGCAGAGAAGGTTCACCAGGTTGATACCAGAGATGAGGGGTGTAGCTTATGAGGAGAGATTGAACAGATTGGGTCTGTACTCGTTGGAGTTTAGAAGGCTGAGGGGTGATCTTATAGAGGCATATAAGATAATGAAGGGGCTGGATAGGGTAGAAGTGGAGAGATTCTTTCCACTTAGAAGGGACCAGAACTAGAGGGCACAGCCTCAAAATAAGTGGGGGCCGGTTCAGAACAGAGTTGAGGGGGAACTTCTTCTCTCAGAGGGTAGTGAATCTCTGGACTTCTCTGCCCATTGAAGTGGTGGAGGCTTCCTCGTTGAATATGTTTAAATCACGGGTAGATAGATTTCTGATCGCTAAGGGAATTAAGGGATATGGGGAGCAGGCGGGTAAGTGGAACTGATTCGCTTCAGATCAACGATGATCTTGTTGAATGGCGGGGCAGGCTCGAGGGGCTAGATGGCCTACTCCTGCTCCTATTTCTTATGTTCTTATGAAGGAAACGAGAGTGCGCAGAATGTAGTATTACAGTCATAGCTAGTGTGTAGAGTAAGATCAGCTTAATGCAAGGTAGGTCCATTCAAAAGTCTGACAGCAGCAGGGAAGAAGCTGTTCTTGAGTCAGTTGATACGTGACCTCAGACTTTTGTATCTGTTTCCCGACGGAAGAAGGTGGGAGAATGTCCGGGGTGCGTGGGGTCCTTGATTATGCTGGCTGCTTTTCCAAGGCAGCGGGAAGTGTAGACAGAGTCAATGGATGGGAGGCAGGTTTGCGTGATGGATTGGGTTACATTCACAAACTTTTGTACTTCCTTGCGGTCTTGGGCAGAGCAGGAGCCATACCAAGCTGTGATACAACCTGAAGGAATGCTTTCTATGGTGCATCTGTAAAAGTTAGTGAGAGTCGTAGCGGACATGCCAAATTTCCTTGGGAGAATGGGACTTGGCGTGAGTTTGGAGACATGGGCAGCAGTGCTTTGGATGAGCAGAGGTTTATGCAGGGTGAGAGGTCAGCCAGGAGAGCACTGAATAGTCAAGTGTAGAGGCAGCTTAAGCAAGGATGAAGACTTCAATGGCTGATGATCTGGTGTTTCTGTTACTACCAGATAATGAGCAAAAACATTCAACCTGATCCTGACCACATTCCCTAACTCCCTTCTTTCTACAACTCCTCCATGAAGTGTGACTGGCTGCTTCACTGTATAATTGCAGTATGCGGAGGCTGCGATTAACATTGACAGATGCTGCAATTACTTTTCCAAAGGTTTTTAAATCTCCCCGTTTACAATGGAGAGAATATGTAAAGTGCACTGCGGTTTAAAAATAGAATTTGTTGTTTGCAGCAATGATCTATTTAAGGATGTGTGTTCTAGAACAGCCAGTGAGAAGTGGTCGGGGGTGTTAGATGTGCAGCTGCTGACATTTGGCCCCCTTGTTAAGTGAAAGACGTGTTTACCGATCTGTTTGAAAACAGAAATTAGTCCAAGTTTAATTGTTAAGTACCATGATGTGGAGATGCCGGCGTTGGACTGGGGTGGGCGCAGTAAGGAGTCTAACAACACCAGGTTAAAGTCCAACAGGTTTATTTGGAATCACGAGCTTTCGGAGCGCTGCTCCTTCCTCAGGTGAGACATGATGAAGGAGCAGCACTCCAAAAGCTCGTGCTACCAAATAAACCTGTTGGACTTTTTAACCTGGTGTTGTGAGACTTCTTACTGTTAAGTACCACGACATTAAGACAATAATCAGATCCAGCGGTTGATTGTATTCAGTCACTCTTCCTGTGAGTGGTAAAAGGTAAAGGACAAGAATCCTGTGCTATCCTCTACCCCAGCTAGTTCCACAGCATTAAGCCGACTGCAGTGCACAAATATCTAAAGATGGCTTTGCACTTTCCTGTCTCCCTCTTGCAAATTGATTTTCATCTCCCATTTCGGCTGTCTTTCCATTCCTAGCCATGTAGTAAGGACAGAATTCCTTGTCACTCTGCATCAATAATGCCTCATGATGTGGAGATGCCGGCGTTGGACTGGGGTGAACACAGTAAGGAGTCTAACACCAGGTTAAAGTCCAACAGGTTTATTAGGTAACAAACGCCACTAGCTTTCGGAGCGCTGCTCCTTTGGAGCGCTCTGAAAGCGAGTGGCGTTTGTTACCAAATAAACCTGTTGGACTTTAACCTGGTGTTGTTAGACTCCTTACTCAATAATGCCTCAACATGCTGGTGTGTCTATGAATCGAGACTCATAGAATCCCTACAGTGCAGAAGGAGGCCATTTGGCCCATTGAGTCTGCGCCAACCACAATCCCACCCAGGCCTTATCCCCGTAACCCCACATACTTACCCAGTTAATCCCCTGACCCTAAGGGGCAATTTAGCACGGCCAATCAACCTAACCCGCACATCTTTGGACTGTGGGAGGAAACCGGAGCACCCGGAGGAAACCCACGCGGACACAGGGAAAACGTACAGACTCCACACAGACAGTGACCCGAGCTGGGAATCGAACCCGGGTCCCTGGCGCTGTGAGGCAGCAGTGCTAACCCACTGTGCCACCCCTTTGCTACTTGGATAGCAGCAAAGAATAGGACTTGATTGTGGACTCACTGCTGTGTCCTACGACGGACGATGGCTTTATTGCTTTTTCTGCTCTTCATGCAGTTTAATTAGGACCGAATGCATCTGAATTCTGTTGTTTCTTGCTAAAGCTCATCCACCCTCCCCCTGTGCTTTTGTGCATGCCTTGCCAGCAGGGAGTGCAATTTGTGGTGTGAGGAACTGCGGTTGTAATCTTATAACGCCAGCAGGGGGCATGTCTCCTCCCCCCCCCCCCCCCCCACCCCCCCTCCACCTCCCACCCCCCCACCCCCAGCAAATCGCTGAGCTTCCTGGCACCGTTATTGAGATGAGCAGACGCAAAATGAAGGATTAGCTCAGTTATACAGCAGCTGAAATGAATTGGCACCAACTGCTGTTAGTGTGTTCTAGACTCAGATGGAGAGCGTGACTGTTGGCAAGCTTTTGTACTTGCAACCTTCCACTGGCAGTGACTCTGAACGCACCAGCTTGATGTGTTGCTGCCATTGGTGAGGTAAACGGCTTTGGTGAACGCACATTGGCTCCTGTGGCAAGGCAGAATTCAGTTTTGTCTTTCATGGACAGCAAACATCTCTCTCTCAATTTACTGATGCAAGTTGTGCACACATCCTCTCAGCTTTTATTTATTCATGAGACATGGCTGTCGCTGACTGGCCAGCATTTATTGCCCATCCCTAGTTGCCTGAGGGCAGTTGAGAGTCAACCACATTGCTGTGGCTCTGGAGTCACATGTAGGCCAGACCGGGTAAGGACAGCAGATTTCCTTCCCTAAAGGGCATGAGTGAACCAGATGGGTTTTTCCGACAATGGTTTCATGGTCATCAGTAGATTCTTAATTCCAGATACTTTTCAATCGAATTCGAATTCCACCATCTTCCATGGCAGGGATTTGAACCCGGGTCCCCAGAACGTGAGCTGATTTTCTGGATTAATAGTCTAGCGATAATACCACTAGGCCATCTAATGAAGGTTGGCGACACACACGGTGTAATTCATCCACCGAGTGTCTGGAGGAAGCCTCACCCAACCCAAACCATCCATTGCTCAAGAGTGTCTGAGGGCCTCAGCGCAGGTCAACTGTCCCGAAAGGTTTGGGCCTCATTGGAAAAGAGGAGACTGAGGGGTGAGAGATTTGATGCAGGAAAGATGTTTCCATTTGTGGGGGAAATGTAAACTAGAGGCCATAGATACATGGACAGGCTGAGTGAGTGGGCGAGGATCTGGCAGATGGAATATAACGTTGACAAATGCGAGGTTATTCACTTTGGAGGAATAATAGCAAATTGGATTATTATCTAAATGGAAAAAAATTACAACATGCTACTGTGCAAAGGGACCTGGGGGTCCTTGTGCATGAGACGCAAAAACCCAGTCTGCAAGTACAACAGGTGATCAAGAAGGCAAATGGAATGTTGGCCTATATCGCAAGGGGGATAGAATATAGAAACAGAGATGCCTTGCTGCATCTGTACAAGGCATTGGTGAGGCCGCAGCTGGAATACTGTGCAGTATTGGTCCCCTTATTTGCGGAAGGATATATTGGCCTTGGAGGGAGTGCAGAGAAGGTTCACCAGGTTGATACCAGAGATGAGGGGTGTTGATTATGAGGAGAGACTGAACAGATTGGGTTTGTACTCGTTGGAATTTAGAAGGCTGAGGGGGGATCTTATAGGGACCTATAAGATAATGAAGGGGCTGGATAGGGTAGAGGTGGAGAGATTCTTTCCACTTAGAAAGGAAGCTAGAACTAGAGGGTACAGCCTCAAAATAAAGGGGGGTCAGTTTAGGACAGAGTTGAGGAGGAACTTCTTCTCTCAGAGGGTGGTGAATCTCTGGAATTCTCTGCCCACTGAAGTGGTGGAGGCTACCTCGTTGAATATGTTTAAATCACGGATAGATGGATTCCTGATCGGTAAGGGAGTTAGGGGTTATAGGGATCTGGCGGGTAAGTGGAACTGATCCACTTCAGATCAGCCATGATCTTATTGAATGGCGGGGCAGGCTCGAGGGGCTAGATGGCCTATTCCTGCTCCTATTTCTTATATTCTTATATGCTTGTCACGCATTGAGTCGGGAAATCAGGAGGAACTTCTTTACCCAGAGTGGTGAGGGTGTGGAACTTGCTACCATGTAGATTGGCCGAGGCCTTTAAGGGAGTATATGTGGGGGGAAATGGAAAGGATATGTTGGTTGTTGGGAGAGCCTTGTGTAGACCTTCAGTAGTAGCATAGACCATTTGGGCCGAATGGTCTGGTTTGTGTGCTTCCACTTCCTGTTGTTAGAAAGTAACAAGACTTGCATTTATATTGTGACTTCTTTTATAATCAGTGTAGTCACTTTTGTAATGGAGGAAACACAGTAGCCAATGTATGCTGAATGAGGTTTGGCAAACACCAGCTAATCACGTTAGTTGAGGGACAAATGTTGGTTGGGATAAGAGCATAAACAGTCTCTAAAGTCTTTAATAAGATCATAGCTGACCTTCAATCTTAACTTGGGGCGGCACAGTGGTTAGCGCTGCTGCCTCACAACGTCAGGAACCTGGATTCGATTCCTGGCTTGGGTTATTGTGTGGAGTCTGCACGTTCTCCTCGTGTCTGCATGGGTTTCCTCCGGGTGCTCCGGTTTCCTCCCACGCTCCAAAGATGTGCGGGTTAGGTGGATTGGCCATGTTAAATTGCCACTTAGTGTCAGGGGGACTAGCAGGGTAAATATGGGGTTACGGTGATGGGGGCTAGGTTGGATTGTGGTTGGTGCAGACTTGATGGACAGAATGGCCTCCTTCCACATTGTAGGATTCTGTGAACTCCATTTTCTTGCCACTCTTTATATTCCTTGGTCTCCTCAGAGACCTGCAATCTGCCAATCCCGTCTTAAAACATACTGAATGATGGAGCATCCATATGGCCCCCTTGGGTAGAGAATTCACAACCCTCTGAGTGAAGTAATTTCTCCCCATCTCAGTCCCTCATCACTCACCTGATGAAGGAGCAGCGCTCCGAAAGCTCATGCTACCAAATAAACCTGTTGGACTTTAACCTGGTGTTGTGAGACTTCTCACTGTGCCCAGCCCAGTCCAACACCGGCATCTCCATATCCTCCGAGTGCACGCACCCCACACCCCCAGGGCAACAACCTCTGTGTCTACCCCTGTGGATCCTCTTCAGAATCTTGTCCATTTCAAGAAGATCAAGTTCTCATTGAGTATATCTGGGCCAATACTCTCAGCCTCTCATCGTAGACGAACCCTCTCATGGACCAATTAGACCACCTCCTGGACAAGTACATCCTTCCTCCAAAACTGCACACCGTTATCCAGGCGTGATCTCATCAAGACTTTATATAATTATAGTGAGAATTCATTGATTTTTTTTTTCTCTCTGCCCTCCATGCAGTAAAGGCCAAAAAAACCCCATTTGCCTTCCTGACAGCTTGCTGTACCTGCATGCTAGCTCTGTGTTCCTTGCACAAGTGCACCTGAGTCTCTCTCAACATCAACACTGATGTCAAGTAGCTCTTTCGGTCATGCCCCGTTTCAAACCTGGCAATCAATCCGCCCTTACTGGAGATTTACAATCTCGGGGGGTTGGTAATCCCCCTGAACAGGCCACGGGCCAGCATAATAGAAAGGGAAGTACTTCCTTAACCATACCTTGGCTTGAGGGGACCAAAAGAATGTGGAGGAACAGAGAGATCTTGGGGTTCATATCCATAGATCTCTGAAGGTTGCCACTCAAGTGGATAGAGCCGTGAAGAAGGCCTATAGTGTGTTGGCGTTCATTAACAGGGGGTTTGAGTTTAAGAGCCGTGGGGTTATGCTGCAACTGTACAGGACCTTGGTGAGACCACATTTGGAATATTGTGTGCAGTTCTGGTCACTTCACTACAAGAAGGATGTGGAGACACTGGAAAGAGTGCAAAGGAGATTTACCAGGATGCTGCCTGGTTTGGAGGGTAGGTCTTATGAGGAAAGGTTGAGGGAACTTGGGCTTTTCTCTTTGGAGCGGAGGAGGTTGAGAGGAGACTTGATAGAGGTTTATAAGATGATGATGGGGATAGATAGAGTGAACGTTCAAAGACTATTTCCTCGGGTGAATGGAGCGGTAACTAGGGGGCATAACTATAGGCTTCATGGTGGGAGATATAGGAAGGATGTCCGAGGTAGGTTTTTTACTCAGAGAGTGGTTGGGGTGTGGAATGGACTGCCTGCAGGGATAGTGGAGTCAGAAACGTTAGGAACATTTAAGAAGCTATTGGATAGGCACATGGAGTACTTCGGGATGATAGGGAGGAAATAGCTTGATCTGGGTTTCAGACAAAGCTCGGCACAACATCGTGGGCCGAAGGGCCTGTTCTGTGCTGTACTGTTCTATGTTCTATAAAAGATTTGTGAGAGTAAAGTAAAAGTTTATTTATTAGTGTCACAAATAAGGCTTACATTAACACTGCAATGAAGTTACTGTGAAATTTCCCTAGTCGCCACACTCCTGTTCGGGTTACACTGAGGGAGAATTTAGCACCTAACCAGCACGTCTTTCGGACTGTGGGAGGAAACCCACGCAGACATGGGGCGAACGTGCAAACTCCACACAGACGGTCACCCAAGCCGGGAATCGAACCCTGGCACTGTGAGGCAGCAGTGCTAATCACTGTGCCGCCGCCCCCCCCATCATAGTCCCCACTTAGTCGGGGCTACATTTAAATTTTAGTCATTTGTCCAGCAGTCCAGAATGAGACATCCGCTTCACTGAAAATCCTGCCCCAGAAGCAATTTTGCCAAGTCCTGGGCTGTGAGGGGAGGGGGGTCGCTAAAAGGTTCAGATCACACACTTGGAACACCACTCTGCTTGTTGCTGCACTTGTGAATAAATCAGGCCTGGCAAATTAGTAGTTTGTATTCGCAGAGAGAGTTGCTGAACAAGGTGGAAACTTTAAACTGATCGGAGACAGCCAGCATGGATTTGTAAGGGGAGAAATCGTACCTGATGAACCCGCTCGAGTTTCCTGTGGAGTTGATTAAGGTATTGGGAAGGGGAATGAATGTCTATGGATGTTCTTCATATGTGTACGTCCAGAAGGCATTCATTACATCCGTGTTGAGTCTCATGGGATCGGAGGCAGATGATTAATCTGGTTAGGAGATTGGCTAAATGACAGGAGACGGAATTAGGATATGGGTGTGTGTACTCTTCATTGGCAGGACGTGACTGCAGGGAGCTGTGGTGGGGACTCGACCACCTGTGATGTTTATTGGTGACTGGATGGAAAGTCAGATATTCAGATTTACCAATGGCAGCAGTTTAGGTGAAAATAATAGAGATACGGATTTAAGTGAATGGGCAAATTTCAATGTGAGATCGTCTACTTAACTTAAAATGGATAGAGTCGGGTGCTTTCTGAATGCTGGAGGTCCAAAGAAACGTGTTAATCCTGGTACAAAATGTCATGAACAGGGACAGGAACTAATCAAACTAAATACCTGGCAGGGGTGCGCATGGAGGTGGTTCGCCCAGGGCGAGGCTCGCCCATTGTACTTCAGGTGTGCTGATGTCTACCATGTCCCGAAATGCAGGATACTTGACTGCAAAGTTTATGGTAGTGGGGGACTGCGTTCGTGCTTTTAGAGTGGCCACGCTGGCACAGTGGTTAGCACGACTGCCTCTCAGCGCCAAGGAGCCAGGTTCAATTCCAGCCTCGGTTCACTGTCTGTGTGGGGTTTGCGCGTTCTCCCTGTGGGTTTCCTCCGGGTGCTCCGGTTTCCTCCCACAATCCGAAAGATGTGGGGGTGAGGTGGATTGGCCGTGCTAAGTTGCCCCTCAGTATCAGAGGGGTTAACAGGGTAAACATGTGGTGTTACGGTAATGGGCGGGATTGTGGTCGGTGCAGGCTCGATGGGCTGAATGGCCTCCTTCTGCACTGTAGGGATTCTATGTGAATACATTCTTCCCGTGTCTGCGTGGGTTTCCTCCGGGTGCTCCAGTTTCCTCCCACAGTCTGGAAAATGTGTAGGTTAGGTGGATTGTCCGTGCTGGATGTGTGGATAAGGCTTGGGTAAGATGCTCTTTCGGAGAGTTGGTGCTGACCTGATGGGCTGAGTGGCCTCCTTCTGCATTGTAGGGATTCTATGGATCTAAAAGGCTGGTGAAATGCAGGCCTTTATGTTGAGAGAATTCCAATACAAGGGAAAGGTAGGAGTTATACTTCAGGTATACTAAGCTCCAGTTAGACCACATTTTGGACTTCTTCCAAGGAAGGCCTTGGAAGGAGTTCAGTGTGGATTTAAGAGAATGATATGAAAGATTACACAAACGAGGTTTTAATTCTTGGGAATATGGAAGGTTAATGTTTTCTGATGTTAAGGGGGGGTGGTGAAAAGGCGCTGCTTGGGAGTCTAGTCTGAGATGACACCGTCTTAAAAATTTGAGACAGGCTTTTCAGGAGTGAAATTAGGAAACATTTACATCCACACACACACACACACACACACACACACTGGTTGTTATTTGGAACATTCTTCTGCTGTTGATACTTGGTCAATTGTTAATGTTAAATCTGAGATTGAGAGATCTCTTTACCAAGGGATACAGAGCAAAGGTCGGCAGTTAGGTCACAGATCAGCCAAGATGATGTTAGAACAGGTTCGAGGGGCTGAATGTTCCCACGGCACCGGTCTGTGAATTTATTTCCCAAGCGTGTCCACGGTTACATTAAATCACTGAATTGGCTCACAAGCTCTCTGCGGGTGGCACAGTGGGTTAGCACGGCTGCCTCACAGCGCCAGGGACCCCGGGTTCAATTCCTGGGTCACTGTCTGTGCGGAGTTTGCACCTTCTCCCCGTGTCTGCGTGGGTTTCCTCCGGGTGCTCCGGTTTCCTCCCACACTCCAAAGCTGTGCGGGTCAGGTGGATTGGCCGTGCTAAATTGACCCTTAGGGGGGACTAACCTATGTGGGGTTACGAGAATAAGGCCTGGGTGGGATTGTGTTCGGTGCAGACTCAATGGGCCGAATGGCCTCCTCCTGCACTGTAGAGATTCTATGATTCTAAATAATCCTGAGGGCCACGTATCAGAGCTGGGCAATGATTGCTTGTCGTACTGTATGATCTCAGTGAGAAACTGTCACCGTGTAGTGTCTGACTCTATGGAAACCAAAGCGTATCCAAGGTAACAGCGCATTTGTGCCTTCCTCTGCACACCTTTCTCTGTTCTCCATCAACTGTTGCTCAGCCTCATCTCTGATCCAGCTTCCAGGCTCTTCTCTCCTCACTTGTTATACTCTCTGCATCATCCTTCTTGATTTTCTCACACTTTTCTCCACTTAACTATTGTTACTCAACCTCTCCCTATGGTAACACCTCTGTATTAGCAGAATCTCAATCTGGCTGGCTGCCCTACTGTCCTTCACAGTCCCCCATATCCCCGCTCCTTTGCCTGCGTCGTTTATACTTATTTATTCAGGGTGGCACAGTGGTTAGCACTGCTGCCTCACAGCGCCAGGGACCCGGGTTCGATTCCCAGCTTGGGTCACTGTCTGTGCGGAGTCTGCACATTCTCCCCGTGTCTGCGTGGGTTTCCTCCCACATTCCAAAGCTGTGCGGGTTAGGTGGATTGGCCATGCTAAATTGCCCCTTAGTGTCGGGGGGGACTAGCTAGGGTAAATGCATGGAGTTATGGGGCCTGGGTGGGATTATGGTCGGTGCAGACTCGATGGGCCGAATGGCCTCCTTCTGCACTGTAGGGATTCTATTTAGTTGGAACATAACATTATTCCTCGCTGCACAAGTTTAAAGGATATGTGTACTCTGTGAGATGATGGCCTTGAATTGTACACTTTGCTTCAACCACCATCATTCATTCTTTGTGTCTTTGCTGCCCATTCCTAGTTGCCCCTTGAGGTGGTGGTGAGCTGCTGCAGTCCATGTAGTGTAGGTACATCCACCATGCTGTTAGGGAGAGAGTTCCAGGATTTTAACCCAGCGACAGTTCCCAGTTAGCATGGCAAGTTGCTTGGAGGGGGACTTGCATTGAGGTGGTGGTGTTCCCATCTGTCTGCGGCTCTTGCCCTGGATGATAGAGGTCACAGGTTTAGAAGGTGCTGTCGAAGGAGCCTTGGTGAGTTGCTGCAGTGCACCTTGTAGATGGTACACACTGCTGCCACTGTGCGTCAAGTGTTAGAGGGAGTGGATGGTTAAAGTGATGGATGGGATCCCGATGGCCTGGATTGCGTCAGTTTTTGGAACTGCATTCTCCAGGCAAGTATTCCCTCACACTCCTGACTTGTGTCCTGTAGATGGCGGACAGGCTTTGGGGAGTCGGAAGGTAAGTTGTTAACAGGGGCACTGTTATTCCGTTGTGCGAATTCTCCTTGATCGATTTCTAGTTCCTTTTCTTCCTGGTTCCAATTCCACATCTGCTTAAAAAATCCTTGTTGGAGGCACGTTCAGAGTGTCATTTACCCTGGATTATTACACTCTGAGATACATAGCCACTTGTCAAACCAGTGAAGAGGGCATAGACTGGTAAAATAGTAGATGATGTGGTAGATAAAATTTAAGGCAGAGATATCTCTATACGATAGAAACTTACAGTAAACTAAATTGTACAATTTTCTATAGATCTTGGGGATTTTCTCAGCAACGACATTGCAGTGTTAATGTAAACCTACTTGTGGGTAATAAAAATAAATGGGAGGCAGAAACAGTCGGGGATGGTTATATACATATCTTTGAAGATGGCTGAAAAAGCACATGGGACCCTTGACTTTATTTATAGAGTACAAAAGCAAGGGAGTTATGTTAAACCTTCAGAAAACATTGGTTTGGCCTCAGCTCGAGTATTGTGTTCAGTTCCAGGCACCACACTTCAGGAAAGATGTCGAGAGTTTGGAAGAGTTGCGGCGGTGATTTGCGAGAGGGATAAGGAACTTCTGTCGTGTGCAGAAGAGAAGCTGGGGTTGCTCTCCTTAAGGGAAGCGGTAAAAGGAGATGTAATAGTTGGAAATACTGTATGGAGGAACTGTTTCCAAGGATCAGTGAGCGGAGGACACGGATTGAAGGTGGGATGGCTTCAGATCCAGCAAGTTGAAATGTATTGCCTTAGAGGCAGACTTGATGGTAAACAAATGACAAGGCCACAAGGAAGGTGTGGGGATTAATTAGATAGCTCCAGTGAAAAGTGAGCACAATGGCCTGAGTTGTCAGAGACGCTGTTCAGCTTCTTTGGGATGGCTTTGTTGCCTACTTTTTCTGCGGTAGAGTTGGGGACGGGGGCATCCGAAACCTTCTGAGCTTTCAGTCTTCCCTTGTATTTGATTTCTAGATTAAGTGAGTGTTTGCCAAGTTTTCTCCATTGTGAGTTTGGGATCGTTGCAACACAATCTCGCCATCACCTTCCCACTGCGCCCGTGGAGGGGACTGATCGCCGAGGCTCCAGTGCCTTTATCTTGCAGGCAAAGACTGGAGACCAGCGGGGCTCAGTGACATTGCAGTGCCAGTAACAATAGCCGTGTTATCAGTGAGAGAAAAGCCTCTTGAATTTAAAGATCACAGTTACAATGGCACTGCAACACAATGGACTCGGATCAGTGGGTGACCACCTTGCTGCTGTCTCTCTCAATAGAGCGAGGACTCTATTCAAAATGTGACCCTGAAAAAACAGGTGAGTTTCCCATCTGTGAAATCTTTGACTTAGAATACACTCAGTCCACCCGCTAATATGGAGAAATACTGTACTGGAAAACATTTAATTCACGTGTATCCAAAATCTCTTTCTTCAGATAGAATAGCTTCCTGAGCAGCATCCTGGTCTTGTCCGTGCTGCTCGGTCCAGTTCCGATGTTTCCTTCCTCTCATTTCAGCAGCTTGACAGTCAGATATTAAAAATCCACATCCCACCCGGAATCCTCATCAGGAGCTTCCTCCTCTGCGTCCACTGGGAAGGTGTCGAAATTGCTGGTATCCAGTGGGCCAGTCACCTGCAGTGGAGAAACACAGATTCAGACTTGCATTGAGTCAGTGTCGTGTAGTTAAGAGAACTCGCACCCTCGGCCTCACTTGTTGGTCTGCAGCTTGAGACGTTGATGAGGAACAGGAGGGCTCTAGTTAGCTCCCCCATCTTTCCAGTGAACAGGGTAATGATGATCCAGGTGAGTACGGGGGCTGTGCACAGTTTGCCAGGGGCGGTATGAACCTAGCAATCCTCATGGCACCATCGTTACCTGCCCTCTTCCTTACTCAGCCCATTCCCTCCCCTGCCTTAACCCCTCGTCTCTCCCTCCCCTTTCCCTGTACTTACATCAGGAATGATGGGGGCAGTTAATGTTCCTTTCCTCAGCCCTTCAAAGTTGAAGCCTTCGAACCATCTACAAGAGAAATTGAAGTGTAGTGAGCAGTGATCCTAACCTGGGGAAAAAAACTGCAAGATACTGCTGCATTCCCATAGAAATCTCTACAGTACAGAAGGAGGCCAGTGCACGGACAACAATCCCACCTATCCCCGTAACCCCATGTATTTACCTTGTAATTCCCCTGACGCTAATGCTCAATTTAGCATAGCCAATCCACCGGGAGACTGTGCAAACTCCACCACAGTCACCCGAAGCCAGAGACACACTCACCCTATCTCTGCACACTCACTCATCAATACAATTTGAGTTTCAGGCTATTTCCAATTCATTCAATCGGAGTCTCCGATTGGACAAGCTGGAAACAGCGCTACACAGCATCGATTTGCCCGAGATTCCCAGTTTAGGAACCCGTGCTTGAACCCCATTTTCTTTCTATGCCGCAACCCTCCCTTTGGTTAGCCAGAGCTGAGGCTACCCTTTCCCCCCTCTGTACATCAATCTCTGAAAGCCTGGCCTGACCTGCCTACCAATATTTGATTGCAATCCAGCTCTTTCACTCCCAAACTTTCCCAATTCTGCCCTTCTTTGAGCCAGGTTACCATGATGATTCCTGCCTGTACCTCTCCAACATTATCGAAAACCACTGCCCTTCCCCTGCCCTGCACCCTTCCTATTTCTTAACAATTCCAGATTTAATTTGTGTGCCCGTTTCCCCGCCCTATTAGTCTAAACCCTGCTATTACCTCAACTCACCTTCCAGCAATGACCTGGATCTCAGCGCTTGAGGTGGAACCCAGTCTCTCTATACCCAGAACTGTTCCCAATGCTCTAAGGGTCTGTACTCGAGGGCGGCACAGTGGTTAGCACTGCTGCCTCACAGTGCCAGGGACCCGGGTTCGATTCCCGGCTTGGGTCACTGTCCTGTGCGGAGTTTGCACATTCTCCTCGTGTCTGCATGGCTTTCCTCCGGTTTCCTCCCACAGTCCGAAAGACGTGCAGGTTAGGTCCAAAGATGTGCAGGTTAGGTGGATTGGCCATGCTAAATTGCCCCTTAGTGTCAGGGGGACTAGCTAGGGTAAATGCATGGGGTTATGGGGATAGGGCCTGGGTGGAATTGTAGTCGGTGCAGACTCGATGGGCCAAATGGCCTCATCCTGCACTGTAGGGATTCTATGCTAAATTCTCACAGTGTACCAGAACAGCACCAGAGTGTGGTGACTAGGGGATTTTCACTGTAACTTCATTGCAGTGTTAACGCAAGTCTACTTGTGACACTAATAAATAAAATAGTTCTCCAGACACATGAACCACTGTTCCTTTCACCACAAGCACCGGGCACTGGGAGTTATTCTGGACATTACTACTTTGAGTTTCTGCTTTCTATCTTCCTCCCTGGCTCCTTCCATTGACCCTTCAGTATGAGCCCACCCAATCCGCAGTGCCCCATAATTCCCATCTAACAGTTTGCGTGTCACTCACTTGTGCTTCTGGATGTCCCTCACTCCATTCTTTTGGTTGCCCAGTCTCTCCGAGGGGGTGTCCCTGTGGAAAAGGATGCAGAGAGAGTTACCGAGAGGACTGGCCACGCAGCACAGGCTAGCAGAGCAACACAGCAGCTGTCTTGTTGGCATTGCTACTGCAAGACCACAAACAGGATGAATCTGCAGCTTTATTTAGCCTTATTGTCGCTGCACTCATTGAAATAATTCTTGATCTTGCTTCTCAGAGTCAGTTTGACGAGTTCTTGCTTTGTGTGTGGTGCATCGAGTGGCTGGCTCTTAAATCTGTTCCCAAAGAATTAGAGTCATAGAGGTTTACAGCATGGAAACAGGCCCTTCGGCCCAACTTGTCCATGCCGCCCTTTTTTTTAAAACCACTAAGCTAGTCCCAATTGCCCACGTTTGGCCCATATCCCTCTATACCCATCTTACCCATGTAACTGTCTAAATGCTTTTTAAAAGACAAAATTGTACCCGCCTCTACTACTGCCTCTGGCAGCTTGTTCCAGACACTCACCACCCTCTGTGTGAAACAATTGCCCCTCTGGACCCTTTTGTATCTCTCCCCGCTCACCTTAAACCTATGCCCTCTAGTTTTAGACTCCCTTTGGGAAAATATATTGACTATCTAGCTGATCTATGCCCCTCATTATTTTATAGACCTCTATAAGATCATCCCTACGCTCCAGAGGAAAATAGTCCCAGTCTATCCAGCCTCTCCTTATAACTCAAACTATCAAGTCCCGGTAGCATCCCAGTAAATCTTTTCTGCACTCTTTCTAGTTTAGTAAAATTGCATTTACAATACCAAAGAAATCTTGTCTCATCTCAAAACTATCTCACTTTATTTCAATTTGGACAATGTTTTAATCGAGAACATTTTCTTCCCCACATTCAGAAATGCTGCAAATCATCGCTTGACTGAAGGTTGAAATTCGTTCCCAGTTTCAACATCTCTCCAACATTGTGACTCACACTTCATTTAGTTGGAGATTTATCTCCATCTTAAATTTTTGACCATTAAAAATTAAACCCATAGAAGAGTTTCATCTCTGTTCTGAGCCAGTGTTATTGCCTGGCCTGGGGGGGGACGCGGCATGGTGGCACAGTGGTTAGCACTGCTCCCTCACAGCGCCATGGACCTGGGTTCGATTCCCGGCTTGGGTCACTGTCTATGCAGAGTCTGCACGTTCTCCCCATGTCTGTGTGGGTTTCCTCCCACAGTCTGAAAGACGTGCTGGTTAGGTGCTAATTTCTTCCTCAGTGTAACCTGAACAGGCGCCGGAGTGTGGCGACAAGGGGATTTTCACAGTAACTTCATTGCAGTGTTAATGTAAGCCAACTTGTGACATGAATAAATAAACTTTAAACAAGAAGGATCTACTGACACTCTGTAATGAAGGATGGGGGAATTCTCTCCCTTGGCCAGTCTGGTGGTTATCTCAACTTGCTGTGTGCAAGTTGGCTACTTCAGTGTCTAAAAATTAAACCAGGAGTTATGTTGAATAACACACAGATCAATTCCAAACTGTATTAATAAAGAACAAAGAAAATTACAGCACAGGAACAGGCCCTCCAAGCCTGCACCGACCATGCTGCCCGACTGAACTAAAACCCCCTACTCTTCCGGGGACCATATCCCTCCATTCCCATCCTATTCATGTATTTGTCCAGACGCCCCTTAAAGGTCACGACCGTATCCGCTTCCACTACCTCCCCCGGCAGCGAGTTCCAGGCATCCACCACCCTCTGTGTAAAAAATCTGCCTCGTACATCTCCTTTAAAACTTGCCCCTCGCACCTTAAACTTGTACCCCTGAGTAATTGGCTCTTCCACCCTGGGGAAAAAGCTTCTGACTATCCACTCTGTCCATGCCCCTCACAATCTTGTAGACTTCTATCAGGTCGCCCCCACCTCATCCTCTGTCATTGAGAGTGGGTAATGGGAGGCTGGTTTGGCCATTTTAAAAACTCAATTACATGGGCCGGATTTCAGTGGGAAGTGTCCTTCTGTGGACACTAATTGAACGTGCGTTGGGTTTTTACATCCATCTAACAGCTCTGGTGGCTAATTTCCTGGCACAAACCCATCCAGATTCGCCACTCGCCGTCTCTCCCGTAACCGTGGCAGCCGGCACTCACCTGCACAGCTTCTTGATGAGGGTGCCAGCGTTTTTGGTGATTTTCTTTGGAAACTCAATCATGTCGATTCCTCGCAGGATTATGTTGTAGGTTTGCATAGGGTCAGAGCCAGAGAATGGAGGGCTGTGGAGACATGACACAGAGAATAATCTGGCAGAGCTTGCCCTGGCTGCGTGGGTGAACCCTCTTACCTGAATGAACAACCAGCTTCGCCGGGGCTGGTGGACAGAATTCACCTCTTTGGACCCCGTCACACATGGTGGCACAGTGGGTTAGCACGGCTGCCACACAGCGCCAGGGACCCGGGGTTCAATTCCCGGCTTGGGTCACCGTCTGCGTGGGGTCTTCACATTCTCCCCCGTGTCTGCATGGGTTTCCTCCGGGTGCTCCAGTTTCCTCCCACAGTCCGAAAGAGGTGCTGGTTAGGTGCTAGATTCTCCCTCAGTGTAACCCGAACAGGAGTGTGGCGACTGGGGGATTTTCACAGTAACTTCATTGCAGTGTTAATGTGACACTAATAAATTGACTTTTATACAGCTCACCCAGTCGCAGCAGGCAATTTGTAAAAGCAATAAAGCAAACGCAGGGTTCTCCAATAAGGGAAAAGGGAGTGGGACCAGTGGGGGTAGCTCCTTCACAAACTGGCACATTGAGTCAAATGGGTCCCTCCTGTGCTGCAATTATGAGATTCCCCCCCTACTGCTGGGTGTGGTTAAAGCCCGGGTGAAAAGCCAATTGCAACACCTCACAAGCGGGGGTCGATCTGTTTCCAGGCCGGGAATGACGTGAGACAAATGGAATCCCAGCCTGATCTGGGTCACTGAACTGGCCGATCTCACTGGGGATTCCTGCAGCCACAAAAATGTGGGACGGCACAGGGTCAAATGTGACTCCAGTGCCCTCTCGGGCTGCTTAACCTCCAACATCTGAAGCAGACTGTGTGGCCAGTGGAGCTGCCTCTAGCAGTATTTTGGCCACTTCCAGAAGGCTGGGAAGAAGAACTTTGGAAAGGGTCCAGTGTCAAAAGGAGCAGGAGTATGCTGTCCAGCCCATCGAACCTGCTCCACCATCCAGTATGATCATGGCATCTTAATGTCACACTCCTCTCTCCATACTGAAGTTTTTTTTTTAAGTTAATTTATTAGTCACAAGTAAGGCTTACATTAACACTGCAATGAAGTTACTGTGAAATTCCCCTAGTCGCCACACTCCGGCACCTGTTCGGGTTAATGCACCCTAACCAGCACGTCTTTCAGACTGTGGGAGGAAACCCACGCAGATTCTGGGAGAATGTGCAAACTCCACACAGAGAGTGACCCCAAGCTGGGAATCCAACCCAGGCCCCTGGCGCTGTGAGAATCATAGAAACCCTACAGCACAGAAAGAGGCCATTTGGCCCATCGAGTCTGCACCGACTACAATCCCACCCAGGCCCTACCCCCATATTCCTACATATTTTACCCACTAATCCCTCTAACCTACGCATCTCAGGACACTAAGGGCAATTTTAGCATGGCCAATCAACCTAACCCGCACATCTTTGGACTGTGGGAGGAAACCGGAGGAAACCCACGCAGACACGAGGAGAATGTGTAAACTCCACGCAGACAGTGACGCAAGCCGGGAATCCAACCCAGGTCCCTGGCGCTGTGAGGCAGCAGTGCTAACCACTGTGCCCCCCGTGCCACCCACTCTTTGATACCTTTAGAGTTTAGAAATCTATCTACTTCCTAAAGACATTCAGTGAGTTGACCTCCACAGCTTTCTGTGTTAGAGAATTCCGCAGGTTCGCCACTCTCTGAGTGAAGATGTTTCTCCTCATCTCAGTCCTAAATGGCCTTCCCCGTATCCTGAGACTGTGACAGAGAGTTGTAGACAGCCCAGCCAGAGGGAACAATGTCAAATGTCCAGCCCGTCAGAATTTTATATGTTTCACTGAGATCCTCACTCACTCTCCTAAACCCCAATGAAACATACATAGAAGATAGGAGCAGGAGGAAGCCATTTGGCCCTTCAAGTCTGCTTCGCCATTCATTACGATCATGGCTGATCATCCAACTCAATAGCCCAACCAAGAATATAGGGCTAGTGCATTCATACCAGTAGAAAGCATGACCAGTTCCTCCCACTACCCAAGCTGAGCACAGAGCAGCAAGTGCTTGGCGTGGGTATCACATCACATGGCAAACACATCACACTATAACATTCCAAGCACACACTACACGCTTCTCTCTCCAGCTAAAACATTGCACCGTGTGGCAAGGGGATCGCCCCCAACATGGAAGCGGAGTCACACAGAGCCATACTAAAACGGAAGGTTCAATCCCCAGACTCGCACTGATCTCAGCTTAGAAACTCTCCACGATTAGGCAATTGGAACAGTCAGCCATGGGACCCTATTCCTGATCACAAGCCAATGAATCCTCCTCTTACAGCTTCCATTGGGTGGACCATAAACTTTATTTGATTCATTCCTGGGACATGGGCGTCGCTGGCCGGGTCAGCATTTATTGCCCATCCCTAGTTGCCCGAGGGCAGTTGAGAGTCAACCACATTGCTGTAGCTCTGGAGTCACATGTAGGCCAGACCGGGTAAGGACGGCAGATTTCCTTCCCAAAAGGACATCAGTGAACCAGATGGGTTTTTTCGACAATGGGTCATCAGTAGATTCTTAATTCCAGATTTTTTTTATTGGATTCAAGTTCCACCATCTGCCGTGGCGGGATTCGAACCCGGGTCCCCAGAGCATTAGCTGAGTTTCTGGATTGATGGTCTAGGACAGGATGAGGCGCCGTGCCCTCCCGGTTGAATTGCTGCCTGTTTGGCCTTTGGCCGAGTTCTGAAGACACTTCTCCGCCCCAGGTCATAGAGGAAGGAGAGAATGTCACAGATAGACAGGAGTGTGGCGACCCGTGGCCGTGCCTGGGGAAGAGGGATTGTTGCCGCTTACCTGCCCGACAGGAGCTCGTACATTAGGATCCCTAGGGACCAGTAATCTGCAGAGCTGTCGTGACCTTTGTTTAGGATGATTTCCGGAGCTACGTATTCAGGAGTCCCACAGAACGTCCAGGTCTTCTTCCCAAATCCAATCTTCTTCGCAAAACCAAAATCCACCTAGACCGGGCCAACAACATTGATTAACGTCTCGATGCAGTCAGTGGTGCGCAAACTGTCCTGCTCATTTTCACCAGGTTTTGTTGGACACTCATCATCTGAGACAGAAGATAGTGTGCGCCCGGGTGTGCGTGTGTGTATTCGTATGTGTGGGTGTGTTCATATGTGTGTATGTTCATAACGTGTCTGTTTATATGTGTTTGCGCGCATGTGTGTGTTTGTGTGTGTCTCTGTGTCTGTATGTGTGCCTGTGTCCATATGTGTGTCTCTGTTCGCATGTGTGTTCGTATGTGTGTGTGTGTTCGTATGTCTGTGTTCGTATGTGTATCCACGTGTTCGCTTGTGTCTGCATGTCCATATGAATCTGTATGTATGTGTATATGTGTAGTCATGTGTGTTCGTCTGTGTTTGTTTGTGTGTGTGTGTTCGTATGTGTGTGTTCGTATGCCTGTGTTCGTATGTGTATCCACGTGTTCGCTTGTGTCTGCATATCCATATGAATCTGTTTGTATGTGTATGTGTAGTCATGTGTGTTTGTATGTGTCTGTGTTTGTATGTGTGTTTGTGTTCGTATGTGTGTGTGTTCGTATGCCTGTGTTCGTATGTGTATCCACGTGTTCGCTTGTGTCTGCATGTCCATATGAATCTGTTTGTATGTGTATCTGTGTAGTCATGTGTGTTCGTATGTGTTTGTATGTGTGTGTGTGTTCGTATGTGTGTGTGTGTTCGTATGTCTGTGTTCGTATGTGTATCCACGTGTTCGCTTGTGTCTGCATGTCCATATGAATCTGTATGTATGTGTATCTGTGTAGTCATGTGTGTTTGTATGTGTGTCTGTGTTCGTGTGTGTTCGTGTGTGTGTGTTCGTATGTGTGTGTGTGTGTTCGTATGTGTGTGTGTGTGTGTTCGTATGTGTGTGTGTGTGCACAATTTGTGAGCACTCTCAGGTGTGCACCCGAGTGTATCTTATATCTGGCAGCCTGATAGGTGATTGCTAATATTTGTGATGCCCAGACTGAGTCTCTAATTTGGGAGGGTGCACCTGATCTCTCCCCGAGATCAAAACAGAAAATGCTGCAAACATTCAGCAGCTCCCGCTGCGTCTGCGGAGAGAGAAACAGAGTTAACGTTTCAGGTCTGTGACCTTTCAGCAGAACGGGGTCTTGTTGGCCATGTGACGGGTTCCAAACATTTACAAAGGCAGAAAAAGGGGAAAAATGGACGATCTGAGAAAGCGTGGAAGGCTGAAGAGATGAAACAAGGAATAGGTTGATGGTGTGAGGAGATGATAATGAGACGAATAAAGAAGCTAAAGGGAGTCAAGAGGAGGTGTAACTGGGAATAACAAATGGGCAGAGCGGAAGATCCTGAAATTGGTGAACTCTGGGTGGAATTTAACCGGCACGTCTGTCCGGCCTAGATTTGTACGATCCTGCCCAAGGCCGACGGAGAATGCTGTTCTCCGAGCATCGCCCGCCCCCCGAATCAGGGCGGGCATGCGATAAAATTCCAGCCTCCGGCAGATGAGATGAGCATTGAACAAAGCGGTCACTTAACATGTGACCTTCTCTCCCCCATCCCCCCTCTTCTCTCCCCCATCCCCCCTCTTCTCTCCCCCATCCCCCCTCTTCTCTCCCCCATCCCCCCTCTTCTCTCCCCCATCCCCCCTCTTCTCTCCCCCATCCCCCCTTCTCTCCCCCATCCCCCCTCTTCTCTCCCCCATCCCCTCTTCACTCCCCCATCCCCCCTCTTCACTCCCCCATCCCCCCTCTTCACTCCCCCATCCCCCCTCTTCTCTCCCCCATCCCCCCTCTTCTCTCCCCATCCCCCCTTCTCTCCCCCATCCCCCCCTTCTCTCCCCCATCCCCCCCTCTTCTCTCCCCCATCCCCCCCTCTTCACTCCAACTCTCTGATTGCTTAAAAAGTTGATAGATGAGAACATTTACCATCTCTGATGGGATGTCATTGACTGAAATGCTTCTCTCTCACTGCTGCCTCCTGACCTGATGTGTATTTCCAGCCTATTCTATTCTGATTTCAGATTTCTAACATTTCATAGAATCCCTACAGTGCAAAAGGAGGCCATTCAGCCCATCGAGTCTGCACTGACCACAATCCCACCAAGGCCCTATCCCCACATATTTACCCTGCTAATCCCTCTAACCTATGCATCCCGGGACACGAAGGGGCAATTTAGCATGGCCAATCCATCTAACCTGCACATCTTTGGACTGTGGGAGGAAACCGGAGCACCCGGAGGAAATCCACACAGATACGGGGAGAACGTACAAACTCCACACAGACAGTCACCCAAGCCGGGAATCGAACCCGGAGATGTGAGGCAGCAGTGCTAACCCACTGTGCCACCCCAAACCGGCAGCCTCTGGTGGCATCCCTACAGTTATCATTGAGTTTGCACTTGATCTTACTCAGCACTAAGTTCACTAACCCCACCATTAAATTAATTAATCTATCCTATCTTGGTCTATGTCTAAGGCCCTAACTGGGATTTGAACCCAGCATCTTTCGGATCCTATCCAAACTCTCTAACCACAGAGCCACTAGACACATGCCTTTGTAGTGCATATTCCCCACCCGCCCCCACACTCTCAATTGCATTAATCCTCAAAGTACCTCCTCAATAAACATCCTCAATGTTCAATTTCTCTGACCTAGTTAGCATTATCTAAGCGAGCGAGCGTGAGAAAATTATCCTCTTTATTTTTACAGTTAACCAGACAGATTATCTACATATTCAGACAAAAAGGTTTCAAGTTGTTTGACACAATTGTCTTCATAGGGTAATGAGGTTTAGTGATAATGGAGAGAGAGAATTTTGCTGGTTGGAGAGAGATGCGTCAGCATTGATGGGAACAGTCAACAAACTACATTGCTAAGTGAACACATTTCTCCCAATCTCAGTCTCCTATCCTGAGACTCCTTGTTGTAGACACCCGAGCCAGGGGAAGGAGCCATCTCTGAATCTACCTCCTCAAGTCCCCACAGATATGTTTCAGCAAGGTCACCTCTCATTCCTCTAAGTTTCACAATTGTGTAAATCCATCCTACCAAATTCTCCAGATACTTGGAATACAGTGTTCAGTTCTGATCGCCAGACTACCAGAAGGAGGTGGAGGTTTTGGAGAGGGTACAGAAAAGATTTACCAGGATGTTGCCAGGAGGGCATTAGCTATGAGGAGAGGTTGGAGAAACTTGGTTTGTTCTCACTGGAACGACGGAGGTTGAGGGGCGACCTGATAGAAGTCTACAAGATTATGTGGGGCATGGACAGAGTGGATAGTCAGAAGCTTTTTCCCAGGCTGGAAGAGTCAATTACTCGGGGGCGTAGGTTTAAGGTGCGAGGGGGCAAGGTTTAAAGGAGATGTAGGAGGCAAGTTTTTTTTACACAGAGGGTGGTGGGTGCCTGGAACTCGCTGCCGGGGGAGGTAGTGGAAGCGGATACGGTAGTGACTTTTAAGGGGCGTCTTGACAAATACAAGAATAGGATGGGAATAGAGGGATATGGTCCCCGGAAGGGTAGGGGGGTTTAGTTCAGCTGGGCAGCATGGTCGGTGCAGGCTTGGAGGGCCGAAGGGCCTGTTCCTGTGCTGTAATTTTCTTTGTTCTATATGACAACCCTCTCACCCTAGAAATCAGTCTTGTGAGCCCTTCTTAAGGAAGTCTATCCTTCCACGGCTATGGTGGTTGAGACAGCACACAATTCTCAAGGTGTGGCCCCGTACGATTGAAGCAAGATCTTCCATCCCTTTACAATGAAGGCCAAAAATCCCATTGGCCTTCCTAACCTCTTGCTGCACCTGCAGCAAGGACACCCACATCTAGTTCTATCTATGGTGTTGGTTCTCACATCCACCCCTTCCTACTCCCAAGTGGTGAGGAGAGATCCTGAACCCTGGCACTGGACAGAGAACACAACCTTAAGGCTGCCCAGTTGTGGCTGCAGGGGTACCTATCCCCCTGACTCTACTGTACCCCATTACGACCACAGTGCCCTTTCCTTCCCTCATTTGAATGGTCTCCTATACATAGTGCTGTGGCTAGTTTGCTTTTCAGACATTGCTTGCGTCCGTAAAGGTAGCTTTTTTAAGATGGCGACTGTCCCCAGCAGCACACCCTCTATCTTTAACTCTCGTTCTATGAGTCATAGAGGTTTACAGCATGGAAACAGGCCCTTCGGCCCAATTTTTCTGTGCTGCCCCTTTTTGTAACCTCTAAGCTAGTCCCAATTGCCCGCGTTTGGCCCATATCCCTCTATACCGATCTTACCCATGTAACTGTCTAAATGCTTTTTAAAAGACAAAATTGTACCCGCCTCCAGTATTACCTCTGGCAGCTCGTTCTAGACGCTCACCACCCTCTGTGTGAAAAGAATTCATAGAAACCCTACAGCACAGAAAGAGGCCATTCAGCCCATCGAGTCTGCACCGACCACAGGCCCCACCCCCCATATTTTACCCGCTAATCCCTCCAATCTACGCATCCCAGGACACGAAGGGGCAATTTTAGCATGGCCAATCAACCTAACCCGCACATCTTTGGACTGTGGGAGGAAACCGGAGCACCCGGAGGAAACCCACACAGACACGAGGAGAATGTGCAAACCCTACACAGACAGTGACCCAAACTGGGAATCGAACCCAGGTCCCTGGAGCTGTGAAGCAGCAGTGCTAACCACTGTGCTACCGTGCCGCCCTGTCGTTGTGTCGCTCTGGACCCTTTTGTATCTCTCCCCTCTCACCTTAAACCTATGCCCTCTAGTTTTAGACTCCCCTACCTTTGGGAAAAGATGTTGACTATCCAGCTGATCTGTGCCCCTCATTATTTCATAGACCTCTATAAAATCACCCCTCAGCCCCCTACACTCCAGAGAAAAAAGTCCCAGTCTATCCAGCCTCTCCTTATAACTCAAACCATCAAGTCCCGATAGCATCCCAGTCAATCTTTTCTGCACTCTTTCTAGTTTAATAATATCCTTTCTATAATAGGGTGACCAGAACCATACACAGTATTCCAAGTGTGGCCTTACCAATGTCTTGTACAACTTTAACAAGATGTCCCTGTCGAGGTAGACGCTTTTAAAACTGGACTCTCACTCTTATAAACTCCCTAACAATGCTCTATGTCAATCCCTTACAGACTTGGCAATCCTCAGGACCCTGAAGGCTTAAGGTGATCTTTCTCTACACCCTAGCTGTGACTGCAACACTATATTCTGAATCCTCTCCTTTCCTTCTCCCCTATGAACGGTATGCTTTGTCTGTATAGCATGCAAGAAACAATACTTTTCACTGTATCCCTGTACATGTGATAATAATAAATCAAATCCCTCACATCCGTTGGACAAGCTGGGATGCTGAGGATCCTGTAACGCCGCATCCTACTTCCCCCCCCGTACCTGGCCAACTTGCAGTGCTTACCAGCTTGGCATAGCCTCTGTGGTTGAGGATGATGTTTTCTGGCTTGAGGTCCCTGTAAATGACTCCTTTGCTGTGTAAATACGCAAAGGCCTCCAACACACAGGCAGTGTAGAAGCGAGTTGTGGAATCGTCGAAGGAGCCCCTGCAATTTACCATAGAAGAACATCTCAGCTCAGATTCTGCAGCATCTCACAAGAGCAATGCTCATTGACCCTGCCCCAGGCTCCACATTAAAGGAAGTTCCTGGAGTTGGGGCAGCTGTAATTCTGTCTCCCAGTGTCTCAACGATAATTTGTACTTACATATGGACCAGCACGGTGGCACAGTGGGTTAGCACTGCTGCCTCACAGCGCCAGGGACCCGGGTTCGATTCCCGGCTTGGGGGGTCACTGTCTGTGCGGAGTCTGCACGTTCTCCCCCGTGTCTGCGTGGGTTTCCTCCGGGTGCCACGGTTTCCTCCCACAGTCCGAAAGATGTGCGGGTTAGGTGCTAAATTCTCCCTCAGTGTAACCCCGAACAGGAGTGTGGCAACTAGGGGATTTTCACAGTAACTTCATTGCAGTGTTAATGTAAACCTACTTGTGACTAATAAATAAAAAACTTACATTCTAAACTTACATTAACATCATAGATTGTGTTCAGCAGGGGAGTTATTAGTCAAAGTTTGACAGTGAGCCACAAGAGGAGATGTGAGGACAGATATGTCCGAGCACTTGGTCAAAGAAATCGGTTTTAAGGAGTTCCCTCGACGAGGAGGCGATAGGGAGAGGGAGTTAATTCCTCAGCAGCTGAAAGCACTGCTGTCAGTGGTAGAATGATTCGAATTAGGGATGAACAAGAGGTCGGAAAGTCTTTTCCTGAAGCCCATGAGGGATTCTGTTCCACTCGGTATTAAGGTAGGCAGCTGCAGGAGGTCTGAGCCACACCACAACACTGCCCTTACCTCACCTTCACCCATCAACCGCCACACAAAACACCCCCAAAAGAAGCTACAACTGGAGGAGAAAGTTCAAGCTGAGGGCGTGAAGGGGAAGTGTCAGACTGATGTCAGGACAGAGGCCTCCGCACTGGGGCCGATAAACTGCACTGGGCTGGCGAGGGACCAGGCCACATTTAACCATAACCACTGGTGAAGACAGGGCATGGTGGCTCATCAGGAAATCAATGGGCTGGAACAGGAGCTGGTGCTTTGATTCCATTTGCCCACCTTGGTTCCCTAACCCTTATCCAACAAGAATCCGTCCACCTTCATTCTCACGTCCAGTTGACTCCCAGTCCCCATAGCTTTCTGAGGGAGAAAGTTCCGGATTTCCATCACGTGAGAAGCTGCTCCCTGGCATTACCCCTGAATGGCCTGTTCGTATTATGCCCCCTTGTTCTGGACTCAACAAGAACAACAAGAACAAAGAACAATACAGCACAGGAACAGGCCCTTCGGCCCTCCAAGCCCGCGCCGCTCCCTGGTCCAAACTAGACCATTCTTTTGTATCCCTCCATTCCCACTCCGTTCATATGAAATCATAGAAACCCTACAGTGCAGAAGGAGGCCATTCGGCCCATCGAGTCTGCACCGACCACAATCCCATCCAGGCCCCACCCCCACATATTTTACCCGCTAATCCCTCTAACCTACACATCTCAGGACTCTAAGGGGCAATTTTTTAACCTGGCCAATCAACCTTTGGACTGTGGGAGGAAACCGGAGCACCCGGAGGAAACCCACGCAATGGCTGTCTAGATAAGTCTTAAACGTTCCCAGTGTGTCCGCCTCCACCACCTTGCCTGGCAGCGCATTCCAGACCCCCACCACCCTCTGTGTAAAATATGTCCTTCTGATATCTGTGTTAAACCTCCCCCCCTTCACCTTGAACCTATGACCCCTCGTGAACATCACCACCGACCTGGGGAAAAGCTTCCCACTGTTCACCCTATCTATGCCTTTCATAATTTTATACACCTCTATTAAGTCTCCCCTCATCCTCCGTCTTTCCAGGGAGAACAACCCCAGTTTACCCAATCTCTCCTCATAACTAGGCCCCTCCATACCAGGCAACATCCTGGTAAACCTCCTCTGTACTCTCTCCAAAGCCTCCACGTCCTTCTGGTAGTGTGGCGACCAGAACTGGACGCAGTATTCCAAATGCGGCCGAACCAACGTTCTATACATCTGCAACATCAGACCCCAACTTTTATACTCTATACTCATCCGTCAAATTGCTTAATCAGCTTAACACTTCAATTAAATCAACCCTCGTCACTCTAAAACTCCTATGAATAGAACCCTGGGCTGAGCAATGAAATTACCGAGGACATTCTCTGAGATAGTTCCTTGTGACTGGTGTATGAGAGTGCCATCACCAAACCAGATTCAATGCATCTGAAATCAGGTCATGATTATCAGCCATGATCGAATGGCGGAGCAGACTCGATGGGCCGAATGGCCTAATTCTACTACTTTATCTTATGAAGGTCTCCAGCGAATTCAAAAGGCCCAGGGAGCAAGAGGCTACAACAGTGTTCAAAATCCAACTGCCACCTCTGTAACCCTTTCGTCCCTCAGTGACACACCGTCTCTGATAAGAGTTTAAGTTTATTTATTAGTGTCACAAGTAGGCTTACATTAACACTGCAATGAAGTTACTGTGAAAATCCCCCACTCTGGCGCCTGTTCGGGTTACACGGAGGGAGAATTTAGCACCTAACCAGCACGTCTTTCAGACTGTGGGCGGGAACTGGAGCACCCGGAGGAAACCCACGCAGACACGGGGAGAATGTGCAGTGACCCAAGCGGGAATCGAACCCGGATCCCTGGCGCTGTGAGGCAGCAGTGCTAACCACCGTGCCGCCCATATTTTGGAATGATAATGGAATTTGAATTCAATAAAAAATATCTGGAATTAAGAATCTACTGATGACCACGAAACCATTGTCGATTGTCGGAAAAACCCGACACTAATGTCCCTTTAGGGAAGGAAATCTGCCGTCCTTACCCGGTCTGGCCTACATGTGACTCCAGAGCCACAGCAATATGGTTGACTCTCAACTGCCCTCTGAAATGGCCTAGTGAGCCAATCAGTTCCAGGGCACCTAGGGATGGGTAATAAATGCTGGGACAGCCAGCGACGCCCATGTCCCACGAATGAATAAAGAAGACGTTTAATATCTCATCTGCACCTCTAGCAGTGGCAGCTTCTCTGCTGAACAGGTTCACAAGCCCACAACCGCCCGACTCTGAGGAGAGGGTGCCATTCTCTGGTGGAGAAGTGCGAGCGGTCTCGGGTCACTCCTTGCCCTTTGATTGCATGGTGTGGGAGTCGGTGTCAACGTCAGGTCACTTACCTGTCTCTCAGGATGGTCCACAGTTCACCTCCAAGGCAGGCCTCCATCAGCATATAAAGGTACTTGTGGTCCCGGAATGTCCTATACAACCTGGAACACACATATTCGTGAGCTGTCAGGCTGTTTTATAAACTACATTGAATAGATCAGACATCACAGTTTCCCTTGCTACACTGAAGAGTCACTGCTGTAGGGAGCTTGTGGAGAATCCCACTTGTTTGGTTACCGCTTCCCAACACCGAATGCTGATTTTGGGCTGATGTTTATGGAGGATGATAGCACAGTGAGAGCTCTCACAAGAGGAAGAGTAGGGCCTCCATAAACCTCAGTGAAGAGTTTTTTTTCATTCGTGGGCGTCGCTGGCTGACCAGCATTTATTGCCCATCCCTAGTTGCCCCTTGAGAAGGTGGCGGTGAGCCGCCATCTTGAATCGCTGCAGTCCACGTGCTGTGGGTTGACCCACAATGCCGTTAGGGAGGGAATTCCAAGATTTTGACCCAGCGACTGCGAAGGAACGGCCGATATTTTTCCAAGTCAGGATGGTGATTGGCTCAGAGGGGAACTTGCAGTTGGTGGTGCTCCCATGTATCTGCGGCCCTTGTCCTTCTAGATAGAACATAGAACATTACAGCGCAGTACAGGTCCTTCGGCCCTCGATGTTGCGCCAACCAGTGAAACCAATCTAAAGCCCATCTAACCTACACTATTCCAATATCATCCATGTGTTTGTCCAATAACCATTTGAATGCTCTTAATGTTGATGAGTCTACTACTGCTGCAGGCAGGGCATTCCACGCCCTTACTACTCTCTGAGTAAAGAACCTACCTCTAACATCTGTCCTATATCTCTCACCCCTCAATTTAAAGCTATGTCCCCTAGTGTTAGCCATCACCATCCGAGGAAAAAGGCTCTCACTATCCATCCTATCTAATCCTCTGATCATCTTGTATGCCTCTATTAAGTCACCTCTTAACCTTCTTCTCTCTACGAAAACAACCTCAAGCCCCTCAGCCTTTCCTCATACGATTTTCCCACTATACCAGGCAACATCCTGGTAAATCTCCTCTGCACCCTTTCCAACACTTCCACATCCTTCCTATAATGCGGCGACCAGAACTGTACGCAATACTCCAAGTGCAACATGACATCCTGGCTCCGAAACTCAATCCCTCTACCAATAAAAGCTAACACACTGTACGTCTTCTTAACAACCCTATCAACCTGGGTGCCAACTTTCAGGGATCTATGCACATGGACACCCAGATCCCTCTGTTCATCCACACTACCAAATATCTTACCATTAGCCCAGTACTCTGTATTCCTGTTACTCCTTCCAAAGTGAATCACTTCGCACTTTTCCGCATTAAACTCCATTTGCCACCTCTCAGCCCAGCTCTGCAGCTTATCTAAGTCCCTCTGTAACCTGCCACTTCCCTCCGCATTGTCCACAACTCCACCGACTTTAGCGTCATCCGCAAATTTACTAACCCATCCTTCTACGCCCTCATCCAGGTCATTAATAAAAATGACAAACAGCAGTGGCCCTAAAACAGATCCTTGCGGTACACCACTAGTAACTGAACTCCAGGATGAATATTTCCCATCAACCACCACTCTCTTTTCTTCCAGCTAGCTAGATGGAAGTGGTCATGGGTTTGGAAGGTGCTGCCTAAGGATGAGTTGCTGCAGTGCATCTTGTAGATGGTACACACTGCTGCTACTGAGCGTCGGTGGTGGAGGGAGTGAGTGTTTGTGGATGGGGTGCCAATCAAGCGGGGCTGCTTTGTCCTGGATGGTGTCGAGCTTCTTGAGTGTTGTTGGAGCCGCACCCATCCAGGCAAGTGGGGAGTATTCCATCACACTCCTGACTTGTAGATGGTGGACAGGCTTTGGGGGAGTCAGGAGGTGAGTTACTCTCCGCAGTATTCCTGACCTGCTCTTGTAGCCACTGTGTTTAGGTGGTCAGTCCAGTTGTGTTTCTGCTCAATGGTAACCCAATGGCGTGGACGTACCTGACTATAAAGTCACAGTGAGCCTGCTGCATGATCTGCTTCTCCGAGCGAATGTGTTCCTGTTGCCTCATCTCCACAATGTGATGCTTCTTCAGAATCTTCATGGCAAAGCTTCGGCCATCTTCATTCTTCAGCTGTACCTGTGTGAGGAAACCAACAGCGAGGTGGAAAAAAACATCGGGAGACAAACACGCTCACTGATTCCAGTAAATTCCAACAGAAATAGTATCCGAGGTCCTCCCCCATGAGGCTCACTCAGTGAGTGAAGAGTGCGTTTTTCATAGAATCATAGAATCCCTGCAGTGCAGAAGGAGGCCATTCAGCCCATCGAGTCTGCACCAACCACAATCCCACCCAGGCCCTAACCACTGTGCCACCATGCCGCCCGCATCTTTTTTGTGGTACAGGCTCACGCCCTCCCCCTACCCAGACTCATAGCTCAGGTGCAGCACAGGGCAGAGTCTTAAGTCCAAAAGCTGGGTTGGAGCCGAGTTAAAGTTCACTCAGAGGCTAAAATACAAAACCTCCAGCACGGGGAACCGAACCCATTCACATCCAGTTCCCGAGGCTGGATGAGGGGTTGGCAATTAACCTCTTCACATCAAGTGTTTTTAAAACATTCTTTCATGGGATGTGGGTGTCGCTGGCTAGGCCACCACTTGTTGCCCATCCCTAATTGCCGCTCAAGAAGGTAGTGCTGAGGCGCCTTCTTGGACCTCTGCAGTCCATGTGGTGTAAGACCATAAGACATAGGAGCAGAATTAGGCCACTCGGCCCATCGAGTCTGCTCCGCCATTCAATCATGGCTGATATTTTTCTCATCCCCATTCTCCTGCCTTTTCCCCATAACCCCTGATCCCCTTATTAATCAAGAACCTATCTATCTCTGTCTTAAAGACACTCAATGACCTGGCCTCCACAGCCTTCTGCGGCAAAGATTTCCACAGATTCACCACTCTCTGGCTGAAGAAATTCCTCCTCATCTTTGTTTTAAAGGATCGTCCCTTCAGTCTGAGGTTGTGCCCTCTGGTTCTAGTTTTTCCTACTAGTGGAACCATCCTCTCCACAACCACTCTATCCAGGTCTCACAGTACCCTGTAAGTTTCAGTAAGATCCCCCCTCATCCTTCTAAACTCCAACGAGTACAGAACCAGAGTCCTCAACCGTGGGTGTGCCTTTAGAAAAGATTTTGACCCCATAATGGTGAGGGAATGATGACATGTTTCCAAGCCAGGATGGTGTGTCTATCAGGTGGTAGAGGTCATGGGTTTGAATGGTCTCAGGACCCTTGGTGAGTTTCTGCAGTGCACCTTGTAGACGGTACAACACTGCTACCAACTGTGCATCGGTGGTGGAGGGAGTGTTGGAAATGGTGGATGGGATGGCAGTCAAGTGGGCTGCTTTGTCCTAGTTAGTCATTTACGAGGTTTTTGTTTTAACAGGCGTTCCACGGGTGGCCGGGTTTCCCAAGCCTCGGGAAACTCAGCAGCTGGAAGAAGGTGAGAGGGGCTGAATCCTGAGGTAAAAGCCTTTACAGCAATGCTTGTGGGCCAGGATGAAGCAGGAGTTCTTTCCCCCATTCCTCTGTGTTTCCCTGACACAAAACTCACCTCCAGGCTCAAATCCAGGTCATAACAATGAATGGTGATCATTGACCCGGCACAGTGGGTTAACACTGCTGCCTCACAGCGCCAGGGACCCGGATTCAATTCCCGGCTTGGGTGACTGTCTGTGTGGAGTCTGCACATTCTCCCCATGTCTGCATGGGTTTCCTCCGATGCTCCCACAGTTTCCTCCCACAGTCCAAAGATATGCAGGCATTGGCCATGACGGATTGATCCTTAGTGACCCGGGATGTGTAGGTTAGAGGAATTCATGAGGTAAATATGTTATAGGGATAGGGCCTGGGTGGGATTGTTGTCGGTGCAGACTCGATGGGTCGAATAGCCTCCTTCTGCACTGTAGGGATTCTATGGACCCCTACAGCTCCCTGGGTCAATTAGGCTATCAGTAAGAAGATAATGTGAGCATTAGGAACACAGCCTACCCCTCAAATGTCTTCCTTAAGTCAATCCGATCATGGCTGAACCTCCCCATCAATTTCATTTTTCCGACTGTTTCCCATATCCTTTGATTCCCCAAACCAATCAAACTCAGTTTTGAACATTCTCATCAACTGAGCGTCCATAGTCTCGACAGTAGAGAATTCCAAACATTCACAACACTGAGTGAAGAAATTCCTCTTCATAGAATCCCTACAGTGGAGAAGGAGACCATTCGGCCCATCGAGTCTGCACCGACCACAATCTTCCATTGATGGAATGAGTACACCTTTTGGCTCTAGTACAACTTGGAGATTTAGTATTTAGGTTTTCACACGACTGACCTAATTAAATAAACATGTATTACCTTTCAACTGCATTTAATTCCAACTTGTTTGATTTGCAATTTGCAACAGAGTTCTTTGTCAGTGTTTAAAATTTGGCTTTTCCACTTATAAAAAACTCAGATGATTCCGAAGATTAAAAGTTAGATTTTTTTTTCAAGTTTGTCAAAAAACAAGATTTTTAAGTGGGAACCAGTAAGCCTGAGGAGAATTTCCCTGACTTCATTAGAAATTTAAATGATCCACACGGCTATCATAATCAAAGGTTTGGTTTTAAAGCCAAGATAATTAGTTTGCATTCCTGTTTGGGAACATCCCAAAGCGTGCCACGTTGTCACGGAGTTGGGCTGTGAGGGTTAGAAGATTCTTTTGCTTAGTTTAGCTGGCCGTTTTTCCACAGAAGGCATTTGCTGATTTGGTGTTGTGCGACTTGCAGCTCAATTATGTAAAAGGATACTGGAAGATTTGCCTAGCTTGGGGGGTAGAGGGTGAAATCTCCAGTCACCCTCACAATGAAAGGCGGTTGAGCTTTGTGCTAGAAAGTAGTCAGCCTGAGCAGTCAGCTTAGAAAGAGCTGAAAAGAAACTGTGGTAGCAAAATGGGGAGTTGTCAAAGCACCAGACTGGAAATCTGAGGGGAAAACAGAGTATTCTGGGGGGGGCTATGACAAAACTTTGGTTTTATCCCTGAACAACTGAATAAACTTTAAGGCTTTGTAAGATAAGGGAACTCTCGGGAGAGATAAAAGCAATAATAAATTCATAGAGTATTACTTATAAATTATAGTGTTATGCTAATAGTGCTTCCTTTCTTTGTTTTTTAATGACGTTTATTTTCATATAGAAAGATGAAATCTTGTGGCATGAATTCTTTTCAGCTAATTATTGGGTGTTCAGAGTTCTCTTTAAAGGTTAAGAGTCCCTACCGGGATTGTAACATCACACTGAACTGCTGTATGTGGCATTTGCTGATTTAAGAACATGAGAACTAGGAGCAGGAGTAGGCCATCTGGCCCCTCGAGCCTGCTCCGCCATTCAATAAGATTATGGCTGATCTTTTCGAGGACTCAGCTCCACTTACCCGCCCACTCACCATAACCCTTAAATCCTTTACTGTTCAAAATCTATTTATCTTTGCCTTAAAAATATTCAACCAGGTGGCCTCAACTGCTTCACTGGGCAGAGAATTCCACAGATTCACAACTCTTTGGGTGAAGAAGTTCCTCCTCAACTCAGTCCTAAATCTGCTCCTCCTTATTTTGAGGCCATGCCCCCTAGTTCGAGTTTCACCCGCTAGTGGAAACAACCTCAGCTTCTATCTTATCTATTCCCTTCATAATCTTCTGTTTCTATAAGATCCCCCCTCATTCTTCTGAATTCCAACGATTATAGCCCCAGTCTACTCAGTCTCTCCTCATAAGCCAACCCTCTCAACTCCGGAATCAACCGAGTGAATCTCCTCTGTACCCCCTCCAGTGCCAGGATATCCTTTCTCAAGTAAAAGTTTAAGTTTAAAGTTTATTTATTAGTATCGCAAGTAGGTTTACATTAACACTGCAATGAAGTTATTGCAAAAATCCCCCAGTCGCCACACTCCAGCGCCTGTTCGGGTACACTGAGGCAGAATTTAGCACGGCCAATGCATCTAACCAGCACATCTTTTGGACTGGGAGGAAACTGGAGCATCCGGAGGAAACCCACGCAGACACGGGGAGAACATGCAGACCCCGCACAGACAGTGACCCAAGCCGGGAATTGAACCTAGGTCCCTGGTGCTGTGAGGCAGCAGTGCTAACCACTGTGCTGCCCATTATTATAATTAGAATAAGGAAGTGACTTATTTTGAGGCCATGCCCCCTCGTTCGAGTTTCACCCGCCAGTGGAAACAACCCCCCTGCTTCTATCTTATAATTTTATATGTTTCTATAAGATCTTCGCCTCATTCTTCATTTGATAAGGAAGCTTGTAACTTGATCTTAAAAATGGCTCCCTCTGCTCTCTTCCCCATGGCAATATGAAACACATTAACCTTGCATCTAGGTCGAAAGTCTAACTAGCTATTCTTCAACCTAGGAGTTAATGGACAAGTTTACAGCACAACTGTTTACAACCCTATCCCTACAAGGCCTTTCTGGGACCTTGGGAGACTTGGAGTCTACTCATTGTAAACTCTGAGACTGTTGCCATTCTACACATTCCTAAACTATCAAAGATGTGGAGATTCCGGCGTTGGACTGGGGTGGGCACAGTAAGAAGTCTCACAACACCAGGTTAAAGTCCAAAAGGTTTATTTGGAATCACGAACTTTCGGAGCACTGCTCACTCACCTGATGAAGGAGCAGCGCTCCAAAAGCTCGTGATTCCAAATAAACCTGATTTATTATTGTCACATGTATTAGCATACAGTGAAAAGTATTGTTTCCTGCACGCTATACAGACAAAGCATACCGTTCATAGAGAAGCAAACGAGAGAGTGCAGAATGTAATGTCAGAGCTTGGGTGTAGAGAAAGATCAACTTAATGCGAGGTAAGTCCATTCAAAAATCTGACGGCAGCAGGGAAGAAACTGTTCTTGAGTCGGTTGGTACGTGACCTCAGACTTTTGTATCTTTTTCCGGACAAGAAGGTGGAAGAGAGAATGTCCGGGGTGCGTGGGGTCCTTAATTATGCTGGCTGCTTTGCCGAGGCAGCGGGAAGTGTAGACAGAGTCAGTGGATGGGAGGCTGGTTTGCGTGATGGATTGGGTTACATTCACAACCTTTTGTAGTTTCTTGCGGTCTTGGGCAGAGCAGGAGCCAGACCAAGCTGTGATACAACCAGAAAGAATTCTTTCTATGGTGCATCTGTAAAAGATGGTGAGAGTCGTAGCTGACATGCCAAATTTCCTTCGTCTTCTGAGAAAGTAGAGGCGTTGGTGGGGCTTTCGTAACTATAGTGTCGGCATGGGGGGGACCAGGACAGGTTGTTGGTGATCTGGACACCTAAAAACTTGAGTCTCTCGACACTTTAACCTGGTGTTGTGAGACTTCTTACGAAACTATCTAAGCCTTCCTTTGATCTCTCCCAGTTAAACCACCCAGGCTCACTGTCAGGCAGACAAATGATCCCTTTCCTATACCCTAAATTTTAAACTAGAGTCCCAAAACATAATAATCTTACACACCTCCTAACTGTAACTTTGCTCAATCTGTATCTTAATCCTGTTTTCTTGGCTCAGAACTGGAGCCTCATGACTTACCAACTCCACGCGGCCGAATCCCCCAACTCCAAGGGTCTGATGAACTCTGAAATCTGTTCGCTCCAAGCTGGCAAAGAATGCCGCTTCAGCCTCAAACCTGAACCGGATTGCAAACAAGAGGATGAGAAAATCATTTCACGTTGGTACAAGGAGGCGCCTGATGAGGGGCCATTCAGATTCAGTGAAGCAAGCCAGCAGCAGTCCCCCTCACATTGAGGGAACAACGCGACAGAGCAGCAGCAGAGCGGCACGGTGGCACAGTGGGTTAGCACTGCTGCCTCACAGCGCCAGGGACCTGGGTTCGATTCCCGGCTCGGGTCACTGTCTGTGTGGAGTTTGCACATTCTCCTCATGTCTGCGTGGGTTTCCTCCGGGTGCTCCGATTTCCTCCCACAGTCCAAAGATGTGCTGGTTAGGTGGATTGACACAAACAGGCGCTGCAGTGTGGCGACTAGATGAATTTCACAGTAACTTCATTGCACTGTCAATGTAAGCCTTGTGACTAACAAATAAACTTCAAAGTGATTTCGCAATTGGAAGAAGTCATGCGAGCAAAGAGATGGAGCTCCAAGCATGAGCCTTAGTTAGGCTATTCATAAACAAATAAGCACATAAAGACTACAGGTGGCGGGGCATGTCAAGATTACAGTCTTGTAGGAGTTGGGGATGAGGGTGGTGGTTTGTGGACAGTGAGACTGGCCCAGATGTCCACCTGAAGAAAAGCCCTCTGCCTCCGATCAATCCAGCTCAGAGTCAGTGGCCTGAATCATTCCTCCCCCCGGATCCCCCACCCCCGCCCCGGGGTCGGGAGTGCAGAGTCGGAAAAATCTCCCACTCGGCAAACCCATCCCGAGAGGAAGTGTCCTGAACGTTCTAACTGTGGCTCTGGGGCAAGGGCGTTAATGAGAGTGGGGCTCGCCAACCCTGGGAAGAGTTCGGAGGCAGCCACAGGGGTTGTAGGGGCAGAGGCTGACTTTGAAGTTTTAAAGTTTATTCATTAGAGTCACAAGCAGGCTTTCATTACCACTGCACTGAAGTTACTGTGAAAATCCCCTAGTCGCCACACTCCGGCGCCTAACCAGCACGTCTTTCGGACTGTGGGAGGAAACCAGAGCACCCGGAGGAAACCCACACAGACACGGGGGAGAACGTGCAGACTCCGCACAGACAGTGACCCAAGCTGGGAATCGAACCCGGGTCCCTGGCGCTGTGAAGCAGCAGTGCTAACCACTGTGCCACCATGCCGATCCACAACCTTCTGTTCTATCTTCTGTTGATTCTCTATATAGATGATTGAAGGTTAGTCACTTCCCTTCAGACAGTGGGGAGAGGAGTGACTGGATTCGGCAGCAGGAATGAGGCTGCTAGTGGAATCCCCCGCTGAATAATTACCTGGTCGATGGTGCTGAGGAAAGGAGGGATAGGGAGGGACAGAGCGAATATTTCCCAGTCTGATGCAGGGCACGTGGTTATGGGAGAGGATACTGACACACTGAAACCCCGGTTCCAGATAGTAACATTAGAGTGAGAAACACTGCTTGGAACACACACAAAGATGTAAGGACATTCAAGAGGGGAATATCAAACACATTCTGAGCGCTCCGCGATTTCAGTGCACTGAAATGGAGTTGGTACTTCAGCTTTCAGCTAAGATTTTGAGCTTGTTCTGTCCTTTTTGCTCAGTGCCGTTCTCATGGTCCAATTGGTGATTTGATTGGAAATGGGGAAATATAATCATAGAATGTTACAGTGCAGAAGGAGGCCATTCAGCCCATCGAGTCTGCACTGACCACAATCCCACCCAGGCCCTATCCCCGTAATCCCACATATTTACCCTGCTAATCCCCCCTGTAAGAAGTTTAACAACACCAGGTTAAAGTCCAACAGGTTTATTTGGTAGCAAAAGCCACACAAGCTTTCGGAGCTCTAAGCCCCCTGACACTAAGGGACAATTTAGCATGGCCAATCATAGAAATCATAGAAACCCTACAGAAAGAGGCCATTCGGCCCATCGAGTCTGCACCGACCACAATCCCACCCAGGCCCTACCCCCATATCCCTACATATTTTACCCACTAATCCCTCTAATCTACGCATCCCAGGACACTAAGGGGCAATTTAGCATGGCCAATCAACCTAACCCGCACATCTTTGTCACTAAGGGGCAATTTAGCATGGTCAATCCACCTAAACCCACTCATCTTTGGACACTAAGGGGCAATTTAGCATGGCCAATCCCCTTAACCTGCACATCTTTGGACACTAAGTGGCAATTTAGCATGGCCAATCCAACTAACCTGCACATCTTTGGACACTAAGTGGCAATTTAGCATGGCCAATCCAACTAACCTGCACATCTTTGGACACTAAGGAGCAATTTAGTATGGTCAATTCACCTAACCTGCACAGGTTTGTCACTAAGGGGCAATTTAGCACGACCAATCCACCTAACCCACACATCTTTGGACACTAAGGGACAATTCAGCATGGCCAATCCACCTAACCCGCACATCTATGGACACTAAGGGGCGATTTAGCATGGCCAATCCACCTAACCCGCACATCTTTGGACACTAAGGGGCAATTTAGCATGGCCAATCCACCTAACCCGCACATCTTTGGACACTAAGGGGCAATTTAGCATGGCCAATCCACCTAACCCGCACATCTTTGGACACTAAGGGGCAATTTAGCATGGCCAATCCACCTAACCCGCACATCTATGGACATTTATTGTGGGCTAAACAATAAGGAGGAGTGGAGAATCTCGGACCGGGTAGATTCATACTCACTGTGCTTGCATCTCTGCACTCTCATGTTCTCGACTGGAGACATCTTCTAAGCTCCCAGTTAACTGTCGGAATGAGCTACAGACAGAAAAAGATTAAAACACTCTGACGAAAATGGCACGGATTCTTCCACATTCAACCACCCGATCGCCTCTCCCTGACCAGTGTACAATTCAGATGGGGAAACCTTCCAGTCGAGGAATGTGGTTCACTGCAGCCCCATGGCCATTTGTTCACCAGTATCAGAGCCAATTCATTACAGAATGACAGACGGCAGCCACCATTTCACCCATTTATAATGGGATTAACTGGCCACTGACTAGCGCTGGCAAACAGCCGTGGAGAGATTACTAGTTACTGACCAACACATATAGAGCACAGCAACCTTACAAATACAAACACAACTGAAAGCCTTAATTGCATTAAAGTGGATTATAAAGAGGCATTTATTTTTGTTAAGGCATTTACCATTGCCTGACACACTATAGATGGGTTTCTTCCCTATTGCCATCAGACTTTGAATGGTCCTATCATATATTAAGCTAATCTTTCTCTTCACCCTACCTGTAACTGCAACACAATATTCTGCACCCTCTCCTTTCCTTCTCCCCTATGTACTCTATGAACGGTATGCCATGTATAGAATACAAAATTACAGAATACTGAGAGGCCCAGATAGAGTGGACGTGGAGAGGATGTTTCCACGAGTGGGAGAGGCTAGAACTCGAGGGCGCAACCTCAGAGTGAAGGGACGCTCCTTTAAAACTGAGATGAGGAGGAATTTCTTCAGCCAGAGGGTGGTGAATGTGAAACTCTTTGCCACAGAGGGCTATGGGGGCCGGGTCACTGAGTGTCTTTATGACAGCAATAGATAGGTTCTTGGTCAATAAGGGGATCAAGGGTTTGGGGAGAAGGCAGGAGAATGGGAATGAGAATCATAGTAAGATGTTTAACAACACCAGGTTAAAGTTCAACAGGTTTATCTGGTAGCAAAAGCCACACAAGCTATATTTGCTTTTATTGCTACCAAATAAACCTGTTGGACTTTAACCTGGTGTTGTTAAACTTCTTACTGTGTTTACCCCAGTCCAACGCCGGCATCTCCACATGATGAGAATCATACCAGCCATGATTGAATGGCGAGGCAGACTCGATGGGCCGAGTGGCCTAATTCCGCTCCTTCATCTCATGGTCTTATGGGAAAATGCACAAGAAGCAATATTTTTCACTGTATCCCAATACATGCAACAATAGTAAATCAAATCAAAGATGTACTTCATTCATAGATGAACTATGCTCAAACAATAAGACGTTATATAGTTGAGTGTGCCCATGTGAATGTAACAGTTCAGGGTAGTTCAAGAGTAGGAGATACAGACAGTCAATAACAGGATCAGTTATAGTTGTCTTTTTCCGCTGTTGTCACGATCTCCTGATCTGATCAGGCTTTATTACAGGATGAAGAGAATGGACTATGATCGTGTGCCAATTCAGTAGGTTAGGAGCGGAACAAGGAAGGCTCGATCTCATGTTGTCTGCAGGCCGCATCTTCAATATCAAGAGGTGGTTCTACATTTTTTTCCCCCTCAACTGACCTGGGATTTTCCCTCTTACTTCACCTCTCCAAGGCGATCACGTGGAGGGATTTGGATTTAATAAATGATAATAGGAAACTGATGGTTTCGACAACACACTCCAGAGGCTCACTATTCTCTGATAAACAAGCGACCAACTAACATCCAGTTCCTCACTATTCTTTTCTTTTCACAGTGACGGCAAGCACCACAAACAAGGAGATAACTATCTTCTGCATTTGCGATGTTGATCGAGGGTAACTATTGGGGGTTAGGACAACAGGGAGAAACCCCCCTGCTGTTCTTTAAAGGCGAGCCATGGAATCTTTAACACTCAGCCAACAGAACAGATGAGACTTTGGCCCAGTGTCGCAAAGTTGGGGCGAGTAATTGTAAAATTGCATGTTAAAAGGTGGGGCTTAGAGATTTAGAAAAAAAAAAGTGTAAGCACATAGAGTACCCAAACTGAAACATTTGTATCGAAAGGCCAAGCAGCAGTGTTACCAAGGCAACAGGCTTTTGAATTTTTTTGAATTTAGCCAATCAATTTGCATTAGGCACTGAGATACCAAGAACCTATTAAATTTAAATCTGATGGTTTTGGCAACCTAGGACCAATCCTATTGTGGGGGATGTTGATATGTCATCACAGGTATGAAAGGAAGGGGGGCAGTGGGACAAAGAGCAGAGAGCAACTGCCATCTGCCAGAGTAACAGCTCTTAGTTCAGCTCTCAGCTCTAGAGCGAGAGAGAGAACTGCTGGCTCTTATAGCCTCATTTATGTCTTAAGAGAAAGCATCATCTTGATAGCAAAGGTACCAAAGAAGACAGAAGTTCCAGACAGACGAATCAACAGAGAAAGCCCAGAATATTCCAGAAGACACCAAATCTGGTAATAATTGTGAGTGACTAAATTTTATTTTGTTAATGAGTGGGAATTGTATTTATCTGACCAGCATTCCATTAGAATTTTGTTTTATTTAGTTTGTTAATAATTGAGTGAACCTGTTCACTGTTAGTTAGACAAATAAATTGTTACTTGTTGATTTTACAGAGAGAATCTCAGGTAGTTATTTTGATTTAACCACTAGGAGTTGCTGAAGCACCGATATTACCCCTTCTCACACACTCTTTAACAGATTATAATGCGAGGTACTCCTCTTTGAGTGATTAGGTGTTAGTTCTCGGAGAAGGGGGATCCACCTCTGCGTTATAACACTTAGCATCTCACTGGAAACATGATACCTTCAACAGTGTAGCATCCTCTCAGGCCTGCCCAGATTACGTGTTAGGATGTCGAACAAAAACACGGTCACAAGGTTTGGTTTCGGAAAGTTTTGAGAAGGAAGGGGAGAGAGGAAGTTCCTCACATGGCTGGGGTACCCCAAGGTACTGACAGCAATGGTCAGCTATGCCCTGAAGCTGGAACTTCAATCCCCTTTGTGTTGTGGGGTTGGCGTTGTGGAATGGGACACAGAACGCAAATCATCCTCCCAGGTGGAACTGACTCCCTTCTGCACACTCATACAAGGACTTCTCACTTGGGCAGGAGATTAAGTGGCAGATTACACGCAACATAAGTGCACTGGAACATCAGAAGTCTAGGTGCAGTTAGGTGGACATCGATGCTTTGTTCTGTAAAACATGACCTTTGAATGAAATAACTCAGATTGAAGCTACTCACTCTCTGTCAATCACCAGGCAAATCACATCCTCTGCCGCAATTACATTGGCCAATCTTACGTCTTCTCTAGTGGGGAACAAGAGTGGGTATATTAGCGAAAACAGGAGATCAATTCTTTCACCATCACATACTCTGAGTGAGACAGGTCTCCGCAGTCTCGCTACTTTCCATCCACAGTCTCTTCTGTCTCTCCCCGATAGTTCTGGACTCTCACACTCCACACCGGCACTTGGACCTCACTGAGCACACAGTACCCCAAGGCTTGACCGAGGTGTCAGTGAGCAGGAATCAGGGACCTCAGGCTGATTTTCATTTCTGGAACGAAGGCCAGTTCTAACTCCACACTGCATCAAGGCAGATCCGGCTCACTTCAGAGAATTGCTAAACCCCAATTGGTCCATCATGCCTGAGCCAGCTCTTTGAAGGATCTATCCAAGTAATCCCACTGCCCCTACTCCTTCCCCATTCCCTTGCAGTTTTTGTTCCCCTTTATCCACCTCCGGATAGAAGTTCCATTCCATCTGCTTCTGCCCGCCCCTTTCAGCCGGTGTGTTCCACCTGGCTCAGAGATCAGACTGGCTACCATTGAGATACCTTTGGCTTTTCCAGCTCTTCTGAAACTCAACTCAATCTGAGACAATAGACGTACCCGTGTAGAGCCTTCTCTCCAAACCAGTCTCCCCGGGATAGAGTGGTGGGACAGTCTGCCTCTCCCCCTTTCGATTCACCTTGTGTCACATTCACCTGGTGGACAAAAGCAAAGCAGCTGGCAGTCGGCAAAGAGCAAGTATTACAGGAACAGATGCTAAGAAAGACCCTTTTGAGCCGCTTCAATCCAACACTGTCACTGAGCACAACCCAAGCTACCGTGAAAATTGCCAGAATCACTTAAAAAAACCAATTCTATAGAAACCTGAGAGTTCATAATTAAACCACGTGAACTTATCGATTAGATTCCAGTCTCTATCTCACCCTCGGATGTCTGTTATTCTGTTTATAAATCATGTGAACTTATCGATTAGATTCCAGTCTCTATCTCACCCCCGGATGTCTGATATTCTGTTTATAAATCATGTGAACTTATCGATTAGATTCCAGTGTGTAACTCACTCCCGGGTATCTGTTATTCTATATATAAACCACTCTGAACCCCCCGATTAGATTCCAGTCTGTAACTCACTCCCGGGTATCTGTTATTCTATATATAAACCACCCCGAACCCCTCGATTAGATTCCAGTCTGTAACTCGCTCCCTGGTATCTGTAATTCTATATATAAACCACTCTGAACCCCTTGATTAGATTCCAGTGTGTAACTCATTCCGAGTATCTGTTATTCTATATATAAACCACCCCAAAACCCTCGATTAGATTCCAGTCTGTAACTCACTCCCGGGTATCTGTTATTCTATATATAAACCACCCCGAACCCCTCGATTAGATTCCAGTCTGTAACTCACTCCCGGGTATCTGTTATTCTATATATAAACCACCCCAAACCCCTCCATTAGGTTCCAGTCTGTAACTCACCCCCGGGTATCTGTTATTCTGTATATAAATCATGTGAACTTATCGATTAGATTCCAGTCTGTAACTCACTCCCGGGTATCTGTTATTCTATATATAAAGCACCCCGAACCCCTTGATTAGATTCCAGTCTGTAACTCACTCCCAAGTATCAGTTATTCTATATATAAACCACCCCGAACCCCTCGATTAGATTCCAGTCTGTAACACACTCCCAAGTATCAGTTATTCTGTATATAAACCACCCCGAACCCCTTGCTTAGATTCCAGTCTGTAACCCACTCCCAAGTATCAGTTATTCTATATATAAACCACCCCGAACCCCTCGATTAGATTTCAGTCTGTAACTCAGGGGGAGGTGGCTAGATGGGTGGAGAACTGGCTTGGTCATAGAAGACAGAGGGTGGTAGTGGAAGGGTCTTTTTCCGGCTGGAGGCCTGTGACTAGTGGTGTACCGCAGGGCTCTGTATTGGGACCTCTGCTGTTTGTGATTTATATAAATGATCTGGAAGAAGGAGTAACTGGGGTGATCAGTAAGTTTGCGGACGACACAAAACTGGCAGGACTTGCAGATAGTGAGGAACATTGTCAGAGGCTACAGAAGGATATAGATAGGCTGGAAACTTGGGCAAAGAAATGGCAGATGGAGTTCAATCCTGATAAATGCGAAGTGATGCATTTTGGTGGGAATAATGTAGGGAGGAGCTACACGATAAATGGAAGAACCATAAAGGGTGTAGAGACGCAGAGGGACCTGGGTGTGCAAGTCCACAGATCTTTGAAGGTGACGTCACAGGTGGAGAAGGTGGTGAAGAAGGCATATGGCATGCTTGCCTTTATAGGACGGGGCATAGAGTATAAAAGTTGGGGTCTGATGTTGCAGATGTATAGAACGTTGGTTCGGCCGCATTTGGAATACTGCGTCCAGTTCTGGTCGCCACACTACCAGAAGGACGTGGAGGCTTTGGAGAGAGTACAGAGGAGGTTTACCAGGATGTTGCCTGGTATGGAGGGGCTTGGTTATGAGGAGAGATTGGGGAAACTGGGGTTGTTCTCCTTGGAAAGACGGAGGATGAGGGGAGACTTAATAGAGGTGTATAAAATTATGAAAGGCATAGATAGGGTGAACGGTGGGAAGCTTTTCCCCGGGTCTGTGGTGACGTTCACGAGGGGTCATAGGTTCAAGATGAAGGGGGGGAGGTTTAACACAGATATCAGAAGGACATATTTTACACAGAGGGTCGTGGGGGCCTGGAATGTGTTGCCGGGCAAGGTGGTGGAGGCGGACACACTGGGAACGTTTAAGACTTATCTAGACAGCTATATGAACTGAGTGGGAATGGAGGGATACAAAAGAGTGGTCTAGTTTGGACCAGGGAGCGGCGCGGGCTAATTGTTCTTTGTTTCTCGTTTCAAGGCTTCATTCTATGATCATCTTGCTGGTGCCAGTACAGAGCGAGACTGCGGATAGTTGGGAACCTGTCTCGGGGGCAGGGAATTCAGATGGTGTTCGTAAAGCAGAAGTGGAAATGAATAGGGTTGGGAAGCATTTTCTGATCAGGGCCAGTGTGATCTCCTGGACTCGTTTCGATCGCCACAGGGGGTCGGAGAGGAATTTCCCAGATTTTTTTTCCCCCATATTGGCCCTGGGGTTTTCACTCTGGGTTTTCGCCTCTCCCTGGAGATCACATGGTCTGGAATGGGGGGGTGGGGGTGAGTTAATAGTTGTGATGAACAAAGCATCGTAGCTGTGAGGGACAGCTCGGTGGATAGGATATTAGGATGTAGATAGGCTGGAAAATTGGGCGGGGATCCTGGATTCAGGATTCAATCTTGGACCGGGGAGCGGCGCGGGCTTGGAGGGCCGAAGGGCCTGTTCCTGTGCTGTATTGTTCTTTGTTCTTTGTTCTCGCTCCCGGGTATCTGTTATTCTATATATAAACCACCCTGATCCCCTCGATTAGATTCCAGTCTGTAACTCACTCCCGGGTATCAGTTATTCTATATATAAACCACCCCGAACCCCTCGATTAGATTCCAGTCTGTAACTCACTCCCAAGTATCAGTTATTCTATATATAAACCACTCTGAACCGCTTGATTAGATTCCAGTCTCCATCTCACTCCCGGATGTCTGTTATTCTGTATATAAATCATGTGAACTTATCGATTAGATTCCAGTCTGTAACTCACTCCCGGGTATCTGTTATTCTATATATAAACCACCCCGAACCCCTCGATTAGATTCCAGCCTGTAACTCACTCCCGGGTATCTGTTATTCTATATATAAACCACCCCAAACCCCTCGATTAGATTCCAGTCTGTAACTCATTCCCGGGTATCTGTTATTCTATATATAAACCACCCTGAACCCCTTGATTAGATTCCAGTCTGTAACTCACTCCCGGGTATCTGTTATTCTATATATAAACCACCCTGAACCCCTTGATTAGATTCCAGTCTGTAACTCACTCCCAAGTATCTGTTATTCTATATATAAACCACCCTGAACCCCTTGATTAGATTCCAGTCTGTAACTCACTCCCAAGTATCTGTTATTCTATATATAAACCACTCTGAACCCCTTGATTAGATTCCAGTCTCCATCTCACTCCCGGATGTCTGTTATTCTGTATATAAATCATGTGAACTGATCGATTAGATTCCAGTCTGTAACTCACTCCCGGGTATCTGTTATTCTATATATAAACCACCCCGAACCCCTCGATTAGATTCCAGCCTGTAACTCACTCCCGGGTATCTGTTATTCTATATATAAACCACCCCAAACCCCTCGATTAGATTCCAGTCTGTAACTCATTCCCGGGTATCTGTTATTCTATATATAAACCACCCTGAACCCCTTGATTAGATTCCAGTCTGTAACTCACTCCCGGGTATCTGTTATTCTATATATAAACCACCCTGAACCCCTTGATTAGATTCCAGTCTGTAACGCACTCCCAAGTATCTGTTATTCTATATATAAACCACCCTGAACCCCTTGATTAGATTCCAGTCTGTAACTCACTCCCAAGTATCTGTTATTCTATATATAAACCACTCTGAACCCCTTGATTAGATTCCAGTCTCCATCTCACTCCCGGATGTCTGTTATTCTGTATATAAATCATGTGAACTGATCGATTAGATTCCAGTCTGTAACTCACTCCCGTGTATCTGTTATTCTACATATAAACCACCCTGAACCCCTCGATTAGATTCCAGTCTGTAACTCACTCCCGGGTATCTGTTATTCTATATATAAACCATCGCGAACCCCTCGATTAGATTCCAGTCTGTAACTCACTCCCGGGTATCTGTTATTCTATATATAAACCACCCTGAACCCCTCGATTAGATTCCAGTCTGTAACTCACTCCCAAGTATCAGTTATTCTGTATATAAACCACCCCGAACCCCTTGCTTAGATTCCAGTCTGTAACCCACTCCCAAGTATCAGTTATTCTATATATAAACCACCCCGAACCCCTCGATTAGATTTCAGTCTGTAACTCACTCCCGGGTATCTGTTATTCTATATATAAACCACCCTGAACCCCTCGATTAGATTCCAGTCTGTAACTCACTCCCGGGTATCTGTTATTCTATATATAAACCACCCTGAACCCCTCGATTAGGTTCCAGTCTGTAACTCACTCCCGGGTATCTGTTATTCTATATATAAAGCACCCCGAACCCCTCGATTAGATTCCAGTCTGTAACTCACTCCCGGGTATCTGTTATTCTATATATAAATCACCCTGAATCCCTCGATTAGATTCCAGTCTGTAACTCACTCCCGGGTATCTGTTATTCTATATATAAACCACCCTGAACCCCTCGATTAGATTCCAGTCTGTAACTCACTCCCGGGTATCTGTTATTCTATATATAAACCACCCTGAACCCCTCGATTAGAATCCAGTCTGTAACTCACTCCCGGGTATCTGTTATTCTATATATGAACCACCCTGAACCCCTCGATTAGAATCCAGTCTGTAACTCACTCCCGGGTATCTGTTATCCTATATATAAACCGTCCCGAACCCCTCGATTAGATTCCAGTCTGTAACTCACTCCCGGGTATCTGTTATTCTATATATAAACCACCCCAAACCCCTCGATTAGATTCCAGTGTGTAACTCACTCCCGGATATCTGTTATCCTATATATAAACCATCCCGAACCCCTCGATTAGATTCCAGTCTGTAACTCACTCCCGGGTATCTGTTATTCTATATATAAACCACCCCGAACCCCTCGATTAGATTCCAGTCTGTAACTCACTCCCGGGTATCTGTTATTCTATATATAAACCACCCCAAACCCCTCGATTAGATTCCAGTGTGTAACTCACTCCCGGATATCTGTTATCCTATATATAAACCATCCCAAACCCCTCGATTAGATTCCAGTCCGTAACTCACTCCCGGGTATCTGTTATCCTATATATAAATTACCCTGAATCCCATTGCATATACCATGTGTTGCTTGGTGTGAGCTGGTATCCACCGTGTGTTGCACAGGTGTGGGCTTGTATCTACCACGTGTTGCCCAGGTCTGAGCTGCTATTCGGTTACATGTTGCCCAGGTGTGAGCTGGTATGTACCACCTGTTGCCCAGAGCCCTGGCACTGACACCATGCTTACCTTCCCCTTGCTGATGATAAAGAAAGTGTCTCCACTGGCTCCCTGCCTGACGATGTAATCGCCCTCTTCATAATGAGTCTGCAAAGTAACATGAGAATATCTCAATGTAACTGGGATAACCACGTCCCTCTTCTCAATGGGTCGCAGCACTTCCCAGAGTAATACTGATTGAGACCTAATGAAGGGATTCTGATCAATGGATGTGAGTGAGCCCCAGGTACGGCTCACCTTGTGACATAAACATGGAGGTGTTCCCTTGAGTGTCGAGGTGATCTGATCAAGATGTCCGAAAGGATTTGATAGGATGGACTCAGGTGAAACTATTTCTTCAGGTTGGGAAATCAAAGAGACCAAACTCCAGAGGGAAATCAGAAATAAGTTTCTCATACCAAAGGGACTGGACATCTACATCACTCCCCCAAAGGGGATGTACCACTATCTGAGCCTTCAAGAGGGAGATAGATAGATTTTTAGTTGCTCTTGTATCATAGAATCCCTACAGTGCAGAAGGAGGCCATTCGGCCCATCGAGTCTGCACCAACCACAATCCCACCCAGGCACACTCCCGTAGCCCCACATATTTACCCTGCTAATTCCTCAGGTCAATTTAGCATGGCCAATTCTACACTAATTCTCTAACAGAGCATCCTACCCAGGCCCTTTCCCCCTAACCCCAAGTATTTACCCCACTAATCCCCCCAACCGACACATCATGGGACACTAAGGGGCAATTTGGCACGGCCAATCAACCTGACCTGAACATCTTCGGACTGTGGGAGGAAACCGGAGCACCCGGAGGAAACCCACGCAGACACGGGGAGAATGTGCGAACTCCGCACAGACGGTGACCCAAGCCGGGAATCGAACCCTGGCGCTGTGAGGCAGCAGTGCTAACCCACTGTGCCACCCTTGGAGGGAGGTTGGGTCAGAGATTGGAACCCAATTATCTGAGCCTCTTTCCAACCCCTGCCAAACACATTCCCCCCCCACCCCCCTTCCCCCCCTGCAGACTGATCAGGGACATGCAATTGCAGAATTAGCAGTTCACCATGAACTGGAAAGCTGCCGGTGATTTGACACAGAAACAGGAAAACACAGCAGGTCAGGCAGCTCCTGGCCGAAAAAAAGATAGGTTAATGTTTCAGGGGAGTCCTGATTGTTGCCCCATCTCTTAACATCCTGCATTAAGTGCAGAAAAAAGAAAAGTTCCATGCTGCTTCACAGGAGGGTTATCAGATTAAACAAGACACTGAACCACATAAGGAAATATTAGGACAGGTAACAAGAGGTTGGTTTTAAGAATCGAAGAATCCCTGCAGTGCTCAAGGAGGCCATTCGGCCCATTGACCCTGGGGGAATTTCGCAGTAACTTCATTGCAGCATTAATTGTGACTAATAAATAAACTTTAAACTTTGACCCTGCACTGGCAACAATCCCATCCAGGCCCCATAAACCCACATCTTTACCCTGCTAAACCCCCCTGACAATAAGGGGCAATTTAGCATGGCCAATCCACCTAACCAGCACGTCGTTTGGACTGTGGGAAGAAACCAGAGCACCTGGAGGAAACCCACGCAGACACGGGGTGAAGGTGCAAACTCCAAGCCGGGAATCGAACCCGGGTCCCTGGCGCAGTGAGGCAGCAGTGCTAACCCCACTGTGCCACCCTAAGGGGCGTCTTAAAGGAGGCAGAGAGGCTTGGGAGGGAATTGCCAAGCTTAGGGCTTTGGCAGCTATCGCAGTGGGTGGAGTGAAGGGAATGGGGGATGGACAAGAGGCCCGATTTGGAGCAAAGCAGAGATCTCAGGAGGTTTCAGGGATAAGGAAGATTACAGAGATAGGGAGGTGGTGGCGGAGTCTGTGCAGAGACACATCATTCTGCCCTGCAAGTGGCTGAATAATGGTCATCATCCATCTCGTTTCAGCTGTCCTACTTTCATGGACACACTTTTTTGTGTTAGATTTAAAAATATACTGCAGGACAAACTCTCCCAGCAACAGAAAATAGCTGGCAGGAATCAGAATGTGTAAAATGAAGATTTTTGGAAGTAAAGAGAGAACGTGCCTGGAACATAAATCTGGCATCGAACTGACCCAAATTTCCATTTAGACTTTCCGATCAATCACAGGTTGTGACCTTGAATGAACACACACACACTCTGGCAGCAAAACTAACTGCCGCACGTTATGTTGTGTGATCCGCTTGTTTTGCACACATACGCTCATGCATAAACAATACCAACCCGCTGACTAAATTGCAGGATAAACTAACCTAAGATGTAAGAACAACAAAACCTAATCAAATATCAAGGATGCAACAATATTGTGTTTAACGGGAGAGGTACAAACATTCAGGCTCCCATTCCGATTTCCCTTCAGTGATTTATTCTCAACAACTCTCAACCACCGCCTCTCCAAACACACACACACACACATACACACACACACGCACATACATACACACACACGTATGCACGCATGCATTCTCACGCACACACACATATGCACACACACATGCAAAAACACACACACACATATATACACACACATATATACACACACACGTATTCTCACACACACACGCATGCACGCACACACACATACACACACACACATACATACACACACACACGTATGCACGCATGCATTCTCACACACACACATACGCACGCACACACACACATGCAAAAACACACACACACATACATACATACACACACGTATGCACGCATGCATTCTCACACACACACATACGCACGCACACACACACACACGCACACACACACACACACATACACACACACACACGTATGCACGCATGCATTCTCACACACACACATACGCACGCACACACACACATGCAAAAACACACACACACACATACATACATACACACACGTATGCACGCATGCATTCACACACACACATACGCACGCACACATACTCACACACATGCAAAAACACACACACACACATACATACACACACACATGTATGCACGCATGCATTCTCACACACACACATACGCACGCACACACACACATGCAAAAACACACACACACATACATACACACACGTATGCACGCATGCATTCACACACACACATATGCACGCACACATACTCACACACATGCAAAAACACACACACACACATACATACACACACACACGTATGCACGCATGCATTCTCACACACACATACGCACGCACACACACACATGCAAAAACACACACACACACATACACACACACACGTATGCACGCATGCATTCTCACACACACACATACGCACGCACACACACACATGCAAAAACACACACACACACACATACATACATACACACACGTATGCACGCATGCATTCACACACACACATACGCACGCACACATACTCACACACATGCAAAAACACACACACACACGCACACACACACGCCACCACTCCCCCTCCCTTCCCCTCACACCTTTTAAAATTAGTTCCTTCCAGTGGTACACTCTAATGCTGCCCTCAACTTTCTGAACTGTTTGCATTCACATTGTGGAGAAATACAGCCATCTGGAATGCAAAGCACTGCGTTCGGCTGCACCCTGAGTGTGATGGTATCACCGAAACTATCTCATAAGAACTAGGAGCAGGAGTTCGGCCATCTGGCCCCTCGAGCCTGCTCCGCCATTCAATAAGATCATGGCTGATCTTGTCGTGGACTCAGCTCCACTTACCCGCCCACTCACCATAACCCTTAATTCCTTTACTGTTCAAAAATCTATCTATCCTTGCCTTAAAATCATCTCTCTCTTTAAACCTGGATGCATCCAGTCTTTATTTATTAGTGTCACAAGTTAGGCTTACGTTAACACTGCAATGAAGTTACTGTGAAAATCCCCTAGTCGCCACACTCCTGTTCGGGTTACACTGAGGAAGAATTTAGCACCTAACCAGCACGTCTTTCGGACTGTGGGAGGAAACCTGAGCACCCGGAGGAAACCCACGCAGACAATGTGCAGACTCCACACAGAGAGTGACCCAAACTGGGAATCGAACCCGGGTCCCTGGCGCTGTGAGGCAGCAGTGCTAACCCACTGTGCCACCCTGTCAGGTTAAAGTAACCAATTTCAGTCAATCGGTGGAAAGCTATCTCTTTGATGGAACACATGCAGAATCCACAGAGGTGGTTATGAATGCTCCTCTGCTCAAGGTGCTACCGACATGATGCAATGTCCAGGCTGAGGCTGGGCTGCTCCACGAGGCAGCCCGCAGGTACAACGGAAGCACAATGTTAAGAGACTTCTTATCCGAGCAAACTACCGGGAGAAATCCCCATTAACAAAAGTGACAGAACATGGGAAAAAGGGATCACTGAACCTCATCAGTACCTCCTCCAGCATGTCAGCGAGTTTACTCAGAATTTCCTCCTCAAGATTGCGGAAGGAAGGGACACTGTGGAGAGAAAGAAGATGGTGTGTGTGAATGAGCATTCGCTATGGCTCTCCTATCACAAGCACCCAGAGACAAGAAAAACCACACGATCATAAATTGCACAGTCCACAGTCATGAGGTTTTTTTTAAGCGAATTGTTAATGATGGAGGAAACAGTGAATATCCAGTTTGAGAACAGTTTCATTCAATCATAGATTGCAACAGTACAGGAGGAGGCTATTCGGCTCAGCGAGCCTGCACTGACAACAATCCCACCCAGACCCTATCCCCGCAACCCCACATACTTACCCTGTTAATCCCCCTGCACTAAGGGACAATTTAGCATGGCCAATCCACCTAACCTACACATCTTTGGACTCGAAGAGGCAATTTAGCATGGCCAATCCACCTAACCTACACATCTTTGGACACTAAGGGGCAATTTAGCATGGCCAATCCACCTAACCTACACATCTTTGGACACTAAGGGGCAATTTAGCATGGCCAATCCACCTAACCTACACATCTTTGGACACTAAGGGGCAATTTAGCATGGCCAATCCACCTAACCTGCACATCTTTGGAGTGTGGGAGGAAACCGGAGCACCCGGAGGAAACCCACGGAGGAGAATGTGAAAACTCCACACAGACAATCACCCTAGACCGGAATTGAACCCTGGTCCCTGGCGCCGTGAGGTAGCAGCGCTAACCACTGCGCCACCGTGCCGCCCTTTGATAAATATCGAGACCATCTGTTAGAACCTCCAAGGAGCCGCTTGGTGTCTCAGCCCTCCGACCAGCTCAGCTTCAGTCACGGTAGCTGTGCGAGCAGGAGAGACCGGGTGGTGGGAGTTAAGGGAGAAAAGATGCAGAATGGAGAGACGGTGAGAATCTAATTTGAAAAACCACAATTATTTTCTCACAAACAAATTGGGAAAGGTTTGCCAAGAAAGAGACAGAGTGAAAAATGAACTCATTTGCTTTGTTGGACTGGTCGCTCTGTCTGGCTGGGATGGGATTATTTATTCAATGCCATTGGGAACAAAGCTATGTTCTCCCTAGGTGAGTTAATCGATGGCAACTGCTGATTCCACTACACTGGACAAGGTCTGGACTTGGCTGGTAATTCATAGGTCAGGACCCAAAAAGGACTGGGAGACAGGGGAAAAACAGCTTGTAGCAACCTGCTGTAGGGTCCATCTATTTGTTTGAATAGACAAGGGAACGGCCCTTGGTACGAATTTGAAAATGATTTTCTTTTCTTGAACAGAATAAAGAACAACACTTAAGAAATTTAACATGACAGAAGCAGTAAAAAGAAAACTTGGCTGCTAAGCTGTAACTGTACTGGACAGGATCTCAGAAACAAACTGTAAAAACATATAGAATCATAGACTCCCTACAGTGCAGAAGGAGGCCATTTGGCCCATCGAGCCTGCACCAAACACAATCCCACCCAGGCCCTATCCCTGTAAACCCATGTATTTACCCTGCTAACCCCCCTGACACTAAGGGGCAAATTAGCCTGGCCAATCCACCTAAACCTGCACATATTTCGAGTGTGGGAGGAAACTGGAGCACCCGGAGGAAACCCACGCAGACACGGGGAGAACGTGCAGACAGTGACCCCAAGCCGGGAATTGAACCCGAGTCCCTGGCATTGTGAGACAGCAGTGCTAACCACTGTGCCACCGTGCCGCCCTGAAATTAAAATATATTTCAATCTTTATCTAGTTATCGGAAGTGTTTTTCACATGCCGTCTCTGTCTGCAAAAACAGTCCTTGCAGCTGCTGTTATGCAAAGCTTGTTTTGCTCGCATTGTGTACCCTTCAGGAATGCAGTCAATTTCGAGTTAACCCAGCATGCCTTCTGAGTTTTAAAATGTAGTCAAGTTAGCAGTCGATGTTTTAACCTTAGCAGAGTTAGTTGCATAGGTAAAAATATCTTAAAATGAAGTTTTTGCCTAGACTGAAGCAAACAGAGTGAAGCAGACATAGGATCTCTCACTGCAAACTCACACTATAAACAACAGCAGGGTTCTGGTGAGATGTACCAGTAACATTGAGCAGTTGAAGAGCATTTTCAGTGCTCCCGCACTACATGCTCAGAGTGAATGCTGGCTGGAATCTCTGTCCATAGTCCCAGCTCCAAGATGGGCTGTTACCCAGTGATATCTGCATCCTAACTCACACTAAATTCTGCTCACCCAATTGCTGACTCCCAGTCAATTAAACGGAGGCGAAGGCCTAGTGGTATTATCTCTCGGATCTTAATGCAGAAACTCAGCTAATGTTCTGGGGAACCGGGTTCAAATCCCGCCACGGCAGATGGTGGAACTTGAATTCAGTAAAAATGTATGGAATTGAGATTCTACCGATGAAACCATGGTCAATTGTCGGAAAAACCCATCTGGGTCACTAATTTCCTTTAGGGAAGGAAATCTGCCGTCCTTACCTGATCTGGCCTACACGTGAATCCAGAGCCACACCAATGCTCTCAACTGCCCTCGGGCAACTAGGGATGGGCAATAAATGCTGGCCAGCCAGCGACGCCCATGTCCCATGAATGAATTTTTTTTAAAGTCCATAAGCTTCCCGAGTTTAAAATTCTCATCCTTGTCTCTCCATGGTCTCACACTTCCCTATTTCTGAAACTTCACCAGGACTCCAAGGTCATAAGGATTATTGAACAGGTATGGCACAGAGGGAGGTCATTCAGCCCTTTTAGTCTGTGCCAGCCCTCTCTAAAACATACACTTCCCACACCCCTATCTTTTCCAATGGCCCTACAATGTTCGTTCACTTCATTTAATGATCCAATTTCTTTTTGAAAGCCATGATTGAATCTGTCTCCACCATACTGTCAGGCAGTGCATTCGAGATCCTAACCACTCGTTGTGTAAGAACATTTTTCCTGCTGTTATCCCTGGTTCTTTTTGCCAGTGGTATTATCTCTCGGGTCTTAATGCAGAAACTCAGCTAATGTTCTGGGGACCCGGGTTCAAATCCCGCCACGGCAGATGGTGGAATTTGAATTCAGTAAAAAATGTCTAGAATTGAGATTCTACTGATGAAACCATGGTCAATTCTGTGTTTCTTCTAATACTGGCCCCCCCACCCCGTGCCTCCAGTTGCTGAGACCATATATCTCTCCTTAAACCTCTCCCGCACCTTGAAGATACTCCTTAGAATCCCCCTCTTTGACCAAGCTGTTGGTATTCCAGCAGTTAGAGTTTGACTACACAGCAGCTTTGGGAGTTTACTACAGTCAAGATTTTGTATAGTGGAAGAACCAAAGATTTGTAGCACAAATTGCGATAATAATGGACTAAAGTGGGTTCTGCATTGCAGGACTGCTGTTAGTCTTAGCACGTGTGTTCTCTCAGGAGACTGTTCTCTGGTGTGTCAAACGTGTGTGTCCCTCCCTCATGGGGTGGCACGGTGGCACAGTGGTTAGCAATGCTGCCTCACAGTGCCAGGGACCCCGGTTCGATTCCTGGCTTGGGTTGTCTGTGTGGAGTTTGCACATTCTCCCTGTGTCTGCGTGGGTTTCCTCCGGGTGCTCCGGTTTCCTCCCACAGTCCAAAGACGTGCGGGTTAGGTGGATTGGCCATGCTAAATTGCCCCTTAGTGTCAGGGGGACTAGCTCGGGTAAATGCATGGAGTTATGGGGATAGGGCCTGGGTGGGATTGTGGTTGGTGCAGACTCGATGGGCCGAATGGCCTCCTTCTGCACTGTAGGGATTCTATGATTCTCTCCTTGTGAATGTTGTTGTTACATGAGGACCATGAGGTGAGGGATGCGTCACAGCTTATTAGACACGAGCGTACTTTGATCTGTTACTTGTGGACTTCAGAACAAGGTGTTAAAAAGATTGGTGCACTGCAAGAAGAGATGATGTCCTTGGGACAGCTGGCCTGATGTGAGAAAGACAAAGGATGTGAGATTCACAATGTGAAAAGGAGGTGATGTTGAGGGGCTCTGACTGATCGTTAATGAAAATCCAACTATCTGTCAGAGTAGATTCTGCATCTTTGTGATAGCCAGTGAAAGTTCTCTCTCTGGGGCAAAGCTTCTTTCAAGTGGATCACTCATTAATCCCCACAAATACTAAGCTCGCCTGATGTTCGACGTCGAAGAATGTGAATATTTCATTACGATGAAGACGTGAAGAGAATCTCCACATGGATAAAATGTTCAAAGGACAATGTTTCAGAGATTAAAGGATTCAACATGGTCAGGCATGAATGAAACATTAACTCCTGGGCATGTACCATGGACACATCGCCTGTGTCCCGCAGGTGTGCCTATGGCGTGTGCGTGCGGGTGTGGGGATGGTGTGTGTGTGTGGGTGGTGTGTGTGCGTGCGTGTGTGCGTGCGTGCGTGTGTGTGTGTGCGTGTGTGTGTGCGTGTGTGTGTGTGGCGTGCATGTGGGGGTGGCCTGCATGCATAGCATGTGTGACGTGCATGTGTGTGTGGCATGCACGCATGTGGCATGCCTGGCATGCGTGCATATGTGGCGTGTGTGTGTGGCATGCATAGCATGTGTGACGTGCATGTGTGTGTGGCATGCACGCATGTGGCATGCCTGGCATGCGTGCATATGTGGCGTGTGTGTGGCATGCCTGGCATGCGTGCATATGTGGCGTGTGTGTGTGGCATGCATAGCATGTGTGACGTGCATGTGTGTGTGGCATGCACGCATGTGGCATGCCTGGCATGCGTGCATATGTGGCATGTGTGTGGCATGCATGGCATGTGTGTGTGTGTGTGGCATGTGTGTGTGCGTGTGTGGCATGTGTGTGTGCGTGGCATGCGTGGGTGGCGTGCATGAGTGCGTGTGTGGCGTAAGTGCATGCGTGTGGCTTGCGTACATGTGAGACACACAATGCACATGTTGCTTCTTTGTGAGCCTATCCTGTGTGTTTATGCATCACCTTGTTTACCAGTTCTTTTCCTTCCCTCCAGGCACTGACCCTGCTAAGCTGGGCATTTATGAAATGTGAGCATTTGAACTCAGAATGGTTTACCCAGGGGAGTGAGGACAGGGGTGTGAGGACAGGGGAGTGAGGACAGGGGAGTGGGGACAGGGGAGTGGGGACAGGGGAGTGGGGACAGGCGAGTGGGGACAGGGGAGTGAGGACAGGGGAGTGAGGACAGGGGAGTGAGGACAGGGGAGTGAGGACAGGGGAGTGGGGACAGGGGAGTGGGGACAGGGGAGTGAGGACAGGGGAGTGAGGATAGGGGAGTGAGGACAGGGGAGTGGGGACAGGGGAGTGGGGACAGGGGTGTGAGGACAGGGGAGTGAGGACAGGGGAGTGGGGACAGGGGAGTGAGGACAGGGGAGTGGGGACAGGGGAGTGAGGACAGGGGAGTGAGGACAGGGGAGTGGGGACAGGGGAGTGAGGACAGGGGAGTGAGGACAGGGGAGTGAGGACAGGGGAGTGGGGACAGGGGAGTGAGGACAGGGGAGTGAGGACAGGGGAGTGAGGACAGGGGAGTGGGGACAGGGGAGTGAGGACAGGGGAGTGAGGACAGGGGAGTGGGGACAGGGGAGTGAGGACAGGGGAGTGAGGACAGGGAGGTGGAAGCACAGTCAAGACACTGGGGTAGAAAAGTCCATTTTCCTTCTGATGTCAGCAGCTCTTCCAGCCTTAACCCTGGAAATTAGGGGAAAATAAACTTCAAATTCTTGGGACAGCAGACAGGAAGTAGGATAACGGAGGAAGGCAAGGGAGAGGGAAAGCAGTGGAGGGGCTGGGGGGAGAAAACAGCAGGTCAGAAACTTATCAGCTATACAAATACAGCAGCTACAAGAGCAGGTCAGAGGCTGGGAATCCTGCGGAGAGTAACTCACCTCCTGATTCCTCCAAAGCCTGTCCACCATCTACAAGGCACAAGTCAGGAGTGTGATGGAATGCTCCCCACTTGCCTGGATGGGTGCGGCTCCAACAACACTCAAGAAGCTCGACGCCATCCAGGACAAAGCAGCCCCGCCTATCCACTATCGTAAACAGTCACTCCCTCCATCACCGACTATAGTGGTGGGAGGTTGTACATCTACAAGATGCACTGCAGCTACTTGCCAAGGCTCCTCCAACAGCACCTTCCAAACCCTTAATTGCTGCTCCCTAGAAGGACAAGGGCAGCAGATGCATGGGGAACGCCACCAGCTGGAAGTTCCCTTCACACACCAGCCGGACTCGGAAATATATCACCGTTCCTACACTGTCGCTGGGTCAAAATCCTGGAACTCCCTCCCGAACAGCGCTGAGGATGTACCATCACCAGATGGACTGCGGCAGCTCAAGAAGGTGGGTCACCCACCAGCTTCTCAAGAAGGCGGCTCACCCACCAGCTTCTCAAGAGGCAATTAGGGATGGGCAATAGATGATGTCCTAGCCAGTAAAGGTCACGTCCCAGGAAATAATCAGGAAATGACAGGCCGGAAAGATGGAGAATTAACATTTCGGCTTGGGGAAAAGTGTCCGGAAACGCACTGGGAATGTGGCAGGCATTGCTGAGTTGAGGTCACACCCACTCACCTTCTGAGAAATTCCATGTGCTCGGCGTGTTTTATCAGCCCTGTCCTCATCATAATCGTTTGGAAGCATTGCCTGTCGATGGCCCATAGCTTGATGTTGGTGAGGGCTGCAAAGCAAATGAGATGAATCATCCACGTAAAACTTCAGGGGTACAAATCTGTCATTTCTTAAATGTGTATATGGTGGAGTGCAGCAAACACAGCTCGTAAGGGAGTGCCTTTAAGTTCCATGCTAATGATTCACTGGCTTACTCTCCCTCTATCAATACTCGCATTTACGTAGGATTCTTTAGAATCATAGAATCCCTACAGTGCAGAAGGAGGCCATTCAGCCCATCAAGTCTGCAACGACAACAATCCCACCCAGATCCTACCTCCCTGTAATCCTGCATATTTACTCTGCTAATCCCTCTAACCTACGCATCCTGTGACACGAAGGGGCAATTTAGCATGGCCAATCCACCTAACCTGCACATCTTTGGACACTAAGGGGCAATTTAGCATGGCCAATCCACCTAACCTGCACATCTTTGGACACTAAGGGGCAATTTAGCATGGCCAATCCACCCTACCTGCACATCTTTGGACACTAAGGGGCAATTTAGCATGGCCAATCCACCTAACCTGCACATCTTTGGAAACTAAGGGGCAATTTAGCATGGCCAATCCCCCTAACCTGCACATCTTTGGACACTAAGGGGCAATTTAGCATGGCCAATCCACCTAACCTGCACATCTTTGGAAACTAAGGGGCAATTTAGCATGGCCAATCCACCTAACCCGCACATTTTTGGACAGTGTGAGGAAACAGGAGCACCCAGAGGAAACCCACGCCGACACGGGGAAAATGTGCAAACTCCGCACAGACAGTGACCCGGGAATCGAACCCTGGAGCAGTGAGGCAGCAGTGCTAACCCATTGTGCCACCATGCTGCCCACAAGCAAAACATCCAAAGCCAATTCTCAAAATATGACATTTCATTGAGGAGATAGTACACAGGTGGCCAGAAGCTTGGACACAGGGGTCTCTTTGAGATGGAGAGAGAATTAGGGTGGGAAATCCAGATGAGGGCCCAGGCAGCTTAAAGCACAATTGCCAATGGTTAATCAATTATTAATCAGTGATGCCTGACTCAGTGCGGCACAGAGATCTCCGAGGCTTCGTAGGGTTTGAGGAGGTCACACAGATAGGGAGAAGGATGAGACCTTGGAGGGATTTGAAATGGAATGTAGGTCACTGAGCACAGGATTAAGACCATAAGACTAAAGAGCAGAATTAGGCCACTCAGCCCATCGAGTCTGCTCCGCCATTCAATCATGGCTGATATGATTCTCATCTGCATTCTTCTGCCTTTTCCCCATAACCCCTGATCCCCTTATTAATCAAGAACCTATCTATCTCTGTCTTAAAGACACTCAATGACCCGGCCTCCACAGCCTTCTGCGGCAAAGAGTTCCACAGATCCACCACTCTCTGGCTGAAGAAATTCCTCCTCATCTCTGTTTTAAAGGATCGTCCCTTTAGTCTGAGGTTGCGCCCTCTGGTTCTAGTTTTTCCTACGAGTTGAAACATCCTCTCCACGTCCACTCTATCCAGGCCTCGCAGTATCCTGTATGTTTCAATAAGGTCCCCCCGTCATCCGTCTAAGCTTCAACGAGTAGAGACCCAGAGTCCTCAGTGGAGTGAATGGGGGGAATGTGACACGGTGTGAGTTAGGATGGCCTTCAGTTCATGGAGGGTGGAACACGTCCAGGAATGCATTGGAATAATGAAGTCAAGTGGGTAACAAAGGAATGGGTGAGGGTTGAGGCAGCAGAAGAGCTGAGGCAGGGGCAACGTTGCTACAGGGAGACCGAACCTTAAAAATGGTGAGATAAACAGTACAAGGAAATATACCTCTGGACTTGGTTGAACGATGGAGGGTGTGGAAGGGAATTTTAAATCAGCTAGTTAGATTCACAGACAGACTTAGTCTTTATAGTGACAGAGTAGCGAGAAGGAGTTAAATGGTCCTATCTAAGGAGTTAATGTTAACATTTTGCTCATATGTGAATGCAATAATAGTATTAAATGAAATGACTATGATTATAAAGTGTATATTGAAGTATTAAATGTATTTTTAATGTATAGTTAATCTCAGTCAAAAATGTGAATGCTGCAAACATATAATTGGTAAGGTCAGTAGTTCAGAGCTGGGAGTCCATTAGTCAACAGAAATGAGCATTGGATGTTCCAAGTTCCGGGACAAATATTGTAACATATTGTAACATTACAGAGGCATCCATTGTCCAGACATAAGAATGTCTTTCTAAGGGCCCATGGAGATGCATGTCTTGGCATGGGAAAGGTTCAGCTATAGAAGCATCCTTAACTACATAGCAACCAGGAAGTGGGCTTAGCCAAGGTGGGAAGACAAATGAAATACCATTACATCGAGTGGCACATTGCAATTGGCTGAGATAATCTGTCTTGTATTGGACTGATATGTTAACACTAAATGAAATTGAATCTAAGCTAATGAGGGGGTGTAACCAAGAAGGTAGATGAGGGCAGTGCAGTCGATGCTGTCTACATGGACTTTAGCAAGGCCTTTGACAAGGTACCGCACTGTAGGTTGTTCCATTAGGTTAAATCTCACGGGATCCAGGGTGAGGTATCTAAATGGATACAAAAATGGCATGATGACAGACGCCAAAGGATGGTTGTAGAGGGTTGTTTTTCAAACTGGAGACCTGTGACCAGCGGTGTGCCTCAGAGGTCGGTGCTGGGTCCACTGTTATTTGTCATTTATATTAATGATTTGGATGAGAATATAGGAGGCATGGGTAGGAAGTTTGCAGATGACACCAAGAAGGTTATCTCCAATTGCAACGGGATCTTGATCAATTGAGCCAGTGGGTTGACGAATGGCAGATGGAGTTTAATTTATATAAATGCGAGGTGATGCATTTTGGTAGATTGAACCAGGGCAGGACTTACTCAGTTAATGGTAGGGCGTTGGGGAAAGTTACAGAACAAAGAGATCTAGGGGTACAGCTCCATAGCTCCTTGAAAGTGGAGTCACAGGTGGACAGAGTGGTGAAGAAGGCATTCAGCATGCTTGGTTTCATTGGTCAGAACATTGAATACAGGAATTGGGACGTCTTGTTGAAGTTGTACAAGACACTGGTAAGGCCACACTTGGAATACAGTTTACAGTTCTGGTCACCCTATTATAGAAAGGATATTATTAAACTAGAAAGAGTGCAAAAGAGATTTACTAGGATGCTACCGGGACTTGATGGTTTGAGTTATAAGGAGAGGCTGGATAGACTGGGACTTTTTTCTCTGGAGCATAGAAGGCTGAGGGGTGATCTTATAGAGGTCTATAAAATAATGAGGGGCACAGATCAGCTAGATAGACAATAGCTTTTCCCAAAGGTAGGGGAGTCTAAAACTAGAGGGCATAGGTTTAAGGTGAGAGGGGAGAGATACAAAAGGGCTCAGAGGGGCAATTGTTTCACACAGAGGGTGGTGAGTGTCTGGAACAAGCTGCCAGAGGTAGTAGTAGAGGCGGGTAAATTTTGTCTTTTAAAAAGCGTTTAGACAGTTACATGGGTAAGATGGGTACAGAGGGATATGGGCCAAATGCGGGCAATTGGGACTAGCTTAGGGGTTTTTAAAAAAAGGGCGGCATGGACAAGTTGGGCCGAAGGGCCTGTTTCCATGCTGTAAACCTCTATGACTCTCTGTATCCTAGATAATGAAAAGTATAATTGAACTGTATATTGGCTGAGTGCCTCAGATCTTTCGAGTGGTCTCATAGTGCTGAACCTGGGTTGTCTGACCCTCTGAAGACCTCCTACAGCCATATGTTAATGTATTGTTAGTCTTGTATGATTTTTTTGTGTTTAGAATAAATTTTGGTTACATCTTATGAACTTTGCCTTTGCGAATTTTTCAAATAGAATCTAAATTTTTGGAAACTGGCCACCTTTTTAAAAGAAATTCCCCACCCCTCACCCCCACTACAGAGGGGTAAAGTCACATTTAACCTAACACAGACCGCTCCTCATCTTGCTGAGTCGGGGTGTCAAACATGTAAAATGGACGCCAAGGCTCCGTCTCTGTTCCTTCTATATCTCCTGACACGCAGACGTAACTTATTAAGGTTTTTAATTTAGTTCCAAGAGTTTAACTCAGAACCTGTCCCCCACCTTCCTCCCCAAGGAGTGCAGTCATGCCAACTTTATGGTAACACCATTATGTCACCACACCACAGTGGCGACAAGAGGCTAGGAATACACTAACTCACCTCCTGACTCCCCAAAGCCTGTCCGCCATCTGCAAGGCACAAGTCAGGAGTGTGATGGAATATTCCCCACTTGCCTGGATGGGTGCAGCTCCAACAACACTCAAGAAGCTCGACACCATCCAGGACAAAGCAGCCCCGTTTGATTGGCACCCCATCCACAAACATTCACTCCCTCCACCACCGACGCTCAGTAGCGTCAAGTTCCCCTCCGAGAAAAGCTATTGTCTATCTAGCTGATCTGTGCCCCTCATTATTTTATAGACCTCTATAAGATCACCCCTCAGCCTTCTATGCTCCAGAGAAAAAAGTCCCAGTCTATCCAGCCATCTACATGTGGACCATCTACAAGATGCACTGCAGCAACTCATGCTTAGACAGCACCTTCCAAACCCACGACCACTTCCATCTAGAAGGACAAGAGCAGCAGATACACGAGGAATACCACCACCTGCAAGTTCCCCTCCGAGCCACTCACCATCCTGACTTGGAAATATATTGGCCATTCCTTCACTGTCGCTGGGTCAAAATCCTGGAATTCCCTCCCTAACAGCATTGTGGGTCAACCCACAGCACGTGGACTACAACGATTCAAGATGGCAGCTCACCACCGCCTTCTCAAGGGGCAACTAGGGATGGGCAATAAATGCTGGGCCCAGCCAGCGACGCCCGTGTCCCACAGGTGAATTTAAAAACAAACAAGACACCAATTGTTCATGGCAGAGACAGTACAGAATGATTTGTATTCCTGTTGCTCCTCTGGAGTTGAGTGCTTTCCCCACAGGCCAGCCAGATTAAGAGAATGAAAAAGCACAGGATTTTCCACTGCCCTCTTCTTCAAGTAGTAAATTAAATTAGATTGCGCACAAATTTTACAGCTCAGGTTCATAACCGAGACGGAGTCACATTGAAACCCTGTTCAAGAAGCATTCCTGATGAAGACTAGTGATAAAGTTAGAGCAAAGTTTAAAGCTTATTTATTAGTGTCACAAGTCAGCTTACATTAACGCCTCAATGAAGCTACTGTGAAAATCCCCCAGTCGCCACACTCCTGTTCGGGTTACACTGAGGGAGAATTTAGCACCTAACCCGCACGTCTTTCGGGAGGTGGGAGGAAACCGGAGCACCCGGAGGAAACCCACGCAGACACGGGGGGAAGAAGGTGCAGACTCCGCACAGACAGTGACCCGAGCCGGGAATCGAACCCTGGTGTTATGAGGCAACAGTGCCATCACTTGTTTCCAGAATTTTCCACCCAGCTTTGCATGTTTCTCGCTTTCAATCTCTCCATAATTAAATCATTCACAATCGGCAGCCGAGTTCTTTTTTTAAGGGAATTGATTGGATGTAGGATCTTATCTGCACTCTTTCAGCCTTCGATTGCAGAGAAGCATTTTTAATCTTCTATAGTCAAATTTTTATAATTCAAGGTTATAGTCTGCCAGCTGTGATAGGAACAGGAGGAGGCCATTCAGCCCTTTGAGCATTTTCCAGCATTGAATTAGATCATGGTCCATCTGCATCTTACCTCCATTTATCTGCCTTGGTTCAGTAAGACTGAAGGGCTAACAGGGCCCCACACACCCCGGACATTCCCTCTTCCACCTTCTTCCGTCGGGAAAAAGATACAAAAGTCTGAGGTCACGTCCCAACCGACCCAAGAACAGCTTCTTCCCTGCTGCCGTCAGACTTTTGAATGGACCTACCTCGCAGTAAGTTGATCTTTTCGTCTACACCCTAGCTATGACTGTCACACTACATTCTGCACACACTCCTTTCCTTCTCTATGAACGGTATGCTTTGGCTGTACAGCGTGCAAGAAACAATACTTTTCACTGTCTACTAATACATGTGACAATAATAAATCGCATCAAATCAAAAATCTATCATACGCAGAGTTTAAAACAAAAAACAGGCCATTCGGCCCAACTTATCTATTCAAGTACTAGCTCTCTTCAGCAGCACAGAATCAACCAGTTCCCTTTCCTCCCATTAGTCTGGGTTACAGGTATCAGATTGGAGTGATTCCCCCATGCTCCATCCCTCCCTATCCTGACAGCCCGAAGCTAGAGAGAATGACAGGTAAAGTAGAATGATACAAGAGTCATAGAGGAACACAGCACGGAAACAGGCCCTTCGGTCCACCTGGTCCCTGCAACCATGGTGCTCTCCCAGCTGGTCCCAGTTGCCCGCATTTGGCCCATATCCCTCTAATCCTTCCCCCTCCATGTACTTATCCAAATGCTTTTGAAATGTTGCTATTGAACCTGCCTCAAACCACTTTCTCTGGCAGCTCATTCCATACACGCACCATCCTCTGCGTGAAGAAGTTGCCCCTCAGGTCCCCTTTCACCTTAAACCTACGCCCTCTAGTTTTCAATTCCCCTTCTCTGGGGAAAAGACTATGAGCGTTCATCCTATCGATGTCCCTGATGATTTTATACACCTCAATAAGGTCTCCCCTCATTCTCCTACGTTCCAAGGCCTAATCTGGCCAACCTCTCCCAAAACTCAGGCCCAATAGTCCTGGCAACATCCTCGGAAATCTTCTTTGCGCTCTTTCCAGCTTATTAATGTCTTTCCAATAACACTGCTGCCTCACAGCTCCAGGGACCCGGGTTCGATTCCCAGTTTGGGTCACTGTCTGTGCGGAGTCTGCGCGTTCCCCCGTGTCTGCGTGGGTTTCCTCCGGGTGCTCCGGTTTCCTCCCACACTCCAAAGACGTGCGGGTTAGGTGCATTGGTCATGCTAAATTAACCCATAAATTAACACGGGGTGCGTGGGTTAGAAGGATTAGCGGGGTAAATATGTGGGGTTACAGGGATAGGGCCAGGTGGGATTGTTGTCGGTGCAGACTCGATGGGCCAAATGGCCTCCTTCTGCACTGTAGGGATTCTATAACAGGGTGACCAAAACTGTACACAACAAAAGGGGACCATTTGGCCCTTCAAGTGCCTGCCAGCTCTCTGTAAGAGCTATTTAGTTAGTCCCACTGCCCACCCTTCTCCTTAGCCTTGTAGATCTTTCTCCTTTCAGTTTGCATCCAATTCCATTGTAACTCTGTTGACGTTTCCTCCACCACACACTCGGGCAGTGCATTCTCACACTTGGGCATGCCACACAAAATTCCAGAGTGACGCAGCGTGACACACAACCTGAAAGCATTGCGAACTGTGAGGTGGAGAGTTGCGGACTTCAAGAAGATATAAGGATATGTTGGTGGAATCAGTGGACATGTGGCAGATAAAATCTAATGCTGAGAGGTGTGAAGTGATTCATTTTCAAGGCAGCACAGAGAAACACAATATAAAATGGAAGATGCAATTCAAAAGGGGGTGCACGAACGGAGGTATATGTACACATATTGAAGGTTGTGCAACTAGTTGAGAAGGTGGTTAAAAAGTTATATGTGATCCTGTGCTTGTGACATTAGTGTACCCTTAAGAGTTTTAAAAAAATCATGTTCTCTGTAGCTCTTAGCTCCCATTGTGGGACCGGGTTGTCTACAATGAGTCCTTTTAATGCTCCTCATGTGGCTTAAGGGGGAGGTTTGCTTCTTTTTACTTTGGGAATTAGTTTTTATGGCCCTGCATTGTCAGGAGGAAAACTGGTTGGCAGGTCAAGTGGGGCGAGCTATTTCATTTCTAGTTCTGCGCTGTGGGTTTTAGTTTTAGAAGGGACATCTCTCTGAGTTACAGAGAGAGATTGAATAGGTTGGGACTTTATTCCCTGGAGCGTAGAAGATTGAGGGGAGATTTGATAGAGGTGTATAAGATTTTGATGGGTATAGATAGAGTGAATGCAAGCAGGCTTTTTCCGCTGAGGCTAGGAGAGAAAAAAACCAGAGGGCATGGGTTAAGGGTGAAAGGAGAAAAGTTTAAAGGGAATATTAGAGGAGGCTTCTTCACGCAGAGAGTGGTGGGAGTGTGGAATGAGCTGCCGGATAAAGTGGTAAATGCGGGGTCACTTTTAACATTTAAGAAAAACTTGGACGGGTTCATGGATGAGAGGAGTGTGGAGTGATATGGTCCAAGTGCAGGTCAGTGGGACTAGGCAAAAAATGGTTCGGCACAGACAAGAAGGGCCAAAAGGCCTGTTTCTGAGCTGTAATTTTCTATGGTTCTATGGTTCTATCAAGCTGGAAAGAAGTTCTCTCTCTCTCTCTGATTTTGGGAGGTTCTGCTGGTTTATCTGAAAGCCTTCCTGGAGTAGAAACTCTGCCGTTGGTGGCTTGACCAGAGAATTTCCCTGGTCTGACTTCATTCTGAGTGTTTCAAGAGGACTGCAGCATTCATCCAAAGGACTCAACTCCAGTATCACGTGAGCAGTAGTCCTTGCTGTGTTAAACCCTGTGAAAAGGGTTTTGCCTAAAGGAAGTTTGGTTTTGATTGGAACATCTTAGTTATATTTGTGAAGGGTTATACATTGTTGTGGTTGTTTTGTTTTTGTTTGTGATTGATAAAAGTTATTGCTAAATTTCTTTCCATACGTGTTAACTATATTCTTAAATAAACTTTGTTTGATAAAAGCTCCCTCGTGGGTCATATGAATCGTACCCGAGGTGAACTATATCATGTTTATCCGAGCCAAATTCATGAGGCAAAACTTATGATCCAAGTGGGCTCCATAAAACACTTTGGACTGTCTGACCTGAACCATAACAGTATTTATAAATGCGGACATGGAATAAAAAGCTCGAAATCTATGGTGAGCTTGTACAAGACACTGGTTCAGCTTCAACTGGAGTCATACTGTAGAAAGGATGCAAAGGCCTTAGAGCAGGTTGAGAGGAAATCTGAGAGAGACATTCCAAATCATGGGAGTCAGGGCAGAGTAGACACTGCAGGAGACACTGTTCCAAACCAATTTAAGGTATGATTGTCAAAATTGACATCCATCATTATGAAGTGCTTCAAAGGGTTAGTCATGGCATGAATCAATTCCAGCCTCTCAGACTGCCTGGATCCACTACAGTTTGCCTACCGCCGCAACAGGTCCACAGCAGACACCATCTCCCTGGCCCTGCACTCAACCCTGGAACACCTAGATAACAAGGACACCGATGTCAGACTCCTATTTATTGACTGCAGCTCAGCCTTCAACACCAATATTCCCACAAAACTCATCTCCAAACTCCGTGGCCTGGGCCTCGGCACCTCCCTTGGCGACTCAGACCACAATCAGTAAGGACAGGCAACAAAACCTCCTCCACGATCATCCTGAACACCGGTGCCCCACAAGGCTGTGTTCTCAGCCCCCTACTATACTCCTTGTACACCTATGACTATGTGGCCAAATTCCCCCCAATTCGATTTTCAAGTTTGCTGATGACATCACCGTAGTGGGTCGGATCTCAAACAATGATGAGACAGAGTACGGGAATGAGATAGAACATAGAACATAGAAAAGCTACAGCACAAACAGGCCCTTCAGCCCACAAGTTGCGCCAAACATGAACCTACCTACTAGGCTTACCTATAACCCTCTATCTCACTAACTTCCATGAACTTATCCAAAAGTCTCTTAAAAGACCCTATCGAATCCGCCTCCACCACCACTACTGGCAGCCAATTCCACACACCCACCACCCTCTGAGTGAAAAACTTACCCCTAACATCTCCTCTGTACCTACTCCCCAGCACCCTAAACCTGTGACCTCTTGTGGCAACCATTACAGCCCTGGGTAAAAGCCTCTGAGAATCCACTCTATCAATACCTCTCAACATCTTATACACCTCTATCAGGTCACCTCTCATCCTTCGCCTCTCCAAGGAGAAAAGACCTAGCTTTCTCAACCTATCCTCATAAGGCATGCCATCTAATCCAGGCAACATCCTTGAAAATCTCCTCTGCACCCTTTCCATGGCTTCCACATCCTTTCTGTAATGAGGTGACCAGAACTGGGCACAGTACTCCAGATGGGGTCTGACCAGGGTCCTATACAGCTGCAGCATTATCTCCCGATTTCTAAACTCAATTCTTCTATTGATGAAGGCCAGTATTCCATACGCCCTCTTAATTACAGCCTCTACCTGCGACGCTGCTTTGAGTGTCCTATGAACCCGGACCCCAAGATCCTTCTGATCTTCCACACTGCCAAGCGTCTTACCCTTAATATTATATTCTTTCATCCTATTCGACCTGCCAAAATGAACCACCACACACTTATCTGGGTTGAAGTCCACCTGCCACTTCTCCGCCCAGTCTTGCATTTTATCTATGTCTTGTTGCAACTGCTGACATCCCTCTACACTATCCACAACACCGCCTACCTTTGTGTCGTCAGCAAACTTGCCAACCCATCCTTCCACTTCCTCATCCAGGTCATTTATAAAAATCACAAAGATAGAGATGCAGCGACAATAATCTCTCCCTCAATGTCAACAAAATGAAGGAGATTGTCATCGACTTCAGGAAGCGTAAAGGAGAACATGCCCCTGTCTATATCAACGGGACAAAGTAGAAAGGGTCGAGAGCTTCAGGTTTTTTGGTGCCCGGATCACCAACAACCTTTCCTGGTCCCTCCATGCCGACACTATAGTTAAGAAAGCCCCACCAACGCCTCTACTTTCTCAGAATACTAAGGAAATTAGGCATGTCAGCTATGACTCTCAGCAACTTTTACAGATGCACCATAGAAAGCATTCTTTCTGGTTGTATCACAGCTTGGTATGGCTCCTGCTCTGCCCAAGACCACAAGGAACTACAAAAGGTCATGAATGTAGCCCAATCCATCACGCAAACCAACCTCCCATCCATTGACTCTGTCTACACTTCCCGCTGCCTCGGCAAAGCAGTCAGCATAATTAAGGACCCCACGCACCCAGGACATTCTCTCTTCCACCTTCTTCCGTCAGGAAAAAGACACAAAAGTCTGAGGTCATGTACTAACCGGCTCAAGAACAGCTTCTTCCCTGCTGCCGTCAGACTTTTGAATGGACTTACCTCGCATTAAGTTGATCTTCCTCTACACCCTAGTTATGGCTGTAACACTACATTCTGCACTCTCTCGTTTCCTTCTCTATGAACGGTATGCTTTGTCTATAGCACGCAAGAAACAATACTTTTCACTGTATCCCAATACATGTGTCAATAATAAATCAAATCAAATCAAAAGAACCAAAGATGAGATGAGGAAAATGTTTTTCTTTAAAGCAGTGAGTGGTTAAGACCTGGAATGCACTGCCTGAGAGTGTGATGGTTCAATAGTGTCCTTTAGGGAAGGAAATCTGCCGTCCTTACCCGGTCTGGCCTACATATGACACCAGAGCCAAAGCAATGTGGTTGACTCTCAACCGCCCTCTGAAATGGCCTAGCGAGCCACTCAGTTCAAGAGTGACTAGGGATGGCCAATAAATGCTGGGACAGCCAGCGACGCCCATGTCTCTCGAATGAATTTTAAAAATAGTCAACAGAGTCAAAATGGAATTGAATGAGGGACAAATCTCACGGGGAGGGCGATGGCCTAGTGGTATTATCACGAGACAATTAATCCAGAAACTCAGCTAATGTTCTGGGGACCCGGGTTCGAATCCCGCCACGGCAGATGGTGGAATTTGAATTCAATAAAAAATATCTGGAATTAAGAATCTACTGATGACCATGAAACCATTGTCGGAAAAACCCATCTGGTTCCTTTAGGGAAGGAAATCTGCCGTCCTTACCCGGTCTGGCCTACATGTGACTCTAGAGCCACAGCAATGTGGTTGACTCTCAACTGTCCTCGGGCAACTAGGGATGGGCAATAAATGCTGGCCCAGCCATGTCTCACGGATGAATAAAAGTCTGAAGGGCTAAGGAGAAGGGGGGACCAATGGGACTAATGATTTAGAAATGATTAATATCCACATGATGCATTTTATTGAGAATTGCTTTTTGGGAGGCTTGCACTGCCAGGCAGAGATCCTTCTCAGTCGCTGAGCAATAGCAAAGCCAAGCGGGTGACTTTAGCCATGATCTATTTGATTGACAAAGGCCACAGAGCAAGTAATCACATGAGCCAGTTCAAACTGGGCCAGTCCCCAGTTCTCTTCCACTCAGTAGCACATTGAATTATCCTTTACCGCATTCACATCATCTCCTTCAGGACCGTTTCCTGCTGACCTGCTTTACAGTCTAATCACAAGTGACAGTGCGGATCTTCCAAACAGGAGTCAGGACTGGGGAGGGGGTGGAGAACAAAACTGCCCCGGCTGCCTCACTTCAAATCACTGAAGGTGGCAGGACAGGTTCAGAGAGCGGTTAATAAAGCATACCCCATCCTGGTCATAATGAAAAGGGGCACACAGTATAAAATATTAGGGGCAGCACAGTGGTTAGCACTGCTGCCTCACAGCACCAGGGACCCGGGTTCGATTCCCGGCGTGGGTGACTGTCTGTGCACAGTCTGCACGTTCTCCCCGTGTCTGCGTGGGTTTCCTCCGGGTGCTCCGGTTTCCTCCCACAGTCCGAAAGACTGGTCAGGTGGATTGGCCGTGCTAAATTGCACCTAAGTGTCAAGAGGTTAACAGGGGAAATTCGTGGGGTTATGGGGATTGGGCCTGGGTGGGATTGTTGTCACAAAAAGCCCACCAACATCTCTACTTTCTCAGAAGACTAAGGAAATTTGGCATGTCAGCTACGACTCTCAGCAACTTTTACAGATGCACCATAGAAAGCATTCTTTCTGGTTGTATCACAGCTTGGTATGGGTTCCTGCTCTGCCCAAGGCCATAAGAAATGACAAAGGGTCGTGAATGTAGCCCAATCCATCACGCAAACCAGCCTCCCATCCATTGACTCTGTCTACACTTCCTGCTGCCTCGGAAAAGCTGCCAGCATAATCAAGGACCCCCACGCACCCCGGACATTCTCTCTTCCATCTTCTTCCGTCAGGAAAAAGATACAGAAGTCTGAAATCACGTACCAACCGACTCAAGAACAGCTTCTTCCCTGCTGCCATCACACTTTTGAATGGACCTCCCTCACACTAAGTTGATCTTTCTCTTCACCTTATCTATGACTGTAACACTACATTCTGTACCCTCTCATTTCCTTCTCTATGAACGGTACGTTTTGTCTCTATAGCACGCAAGAAACTACATTTTTCTGGGCGCTGCACTTCAGGGAGAATGTGAAAGCTTTGAGAGGGTGCAGAAAAGACTCAGGAGAATGCTTCCAGGGATGAGGGGGCTTTGGTTCTGTTGACAGATTAGAGGAGCTGGGACTGTCCTCCTTGGAGAAGAGCAGGTTGACAAGAGAGTCGAGAGAGGGGTTCAAAGTCATAAGTGGTCTTGAGAAAGTCGATAGGGAACCGGAGCACCCGGAGAAAACCCACACAGACGCGGGGGAGAACGTGCAGACTCCACACAGACGGTGACCCGAGGCAGGGAATCGAATCCAGATCCCGGCACCATGAGGCAGCAATGCTAACTACTGTGCTGCCCCATGAGCACTAAGCCAGTTAAACATTTAAAGAGGGAGTATCTGGGGGCCTACAGTCCACATGACGAAGGGATCTCAGCATCTGAACCTGACGTAATGAGGGAATTAACCTCGTGCATTTCAAAAGAGCAGTGGTTGGAAAATGTTAGCGGGCAGAATGGCCTCAGCAGTCCCGTCAGCTGCATCCGGTCCCATCCACAGTGATTCTTGACATCTGGACTCGAGTTCAAGTTTGAAGGGTGTGTGTCAGGAACCCATTTTCAATAGGGCTCAACTATCCAGGTGTGGGAGCAGGCAAGTACTCCCAGTTCCTCAGCCGACACAGAACTGAACCTGGCAGTGCTGGACAGATCACTGAACAAATAAATCTTTCCGCAATGGCAATAAAATATCCTTAAGCAAACAACCCCTCTTTGAAATGGGTGCTGGCAGGTGAGGTGACGTGGCCCTCTTGACTCCCTTCAGTTCCAAACCCTGTTTGACAGGTTCTCACCATCTCTGAACTGTTGTCCTCATTGGGAAGATAGCCAAAGGCACCCAGTCAGAAGGTCGATAGGCTGATTTGATTTGATTTATTATTGCTGCATGTACTGGTATACAGTGACTCCCACAGTCCAAAGATGTGCAGGTTAGGTGCATTGGCCATACTAAGTTCTCCCTCAGTGTACCCGAACAGGCACCAGAGTGTGGCGACTAGGGGATTTTCACAGTAACTTCATTGCAGTGCTAATGTAAGATACTTGTGACTAATAAATAAACTTTACCTTACTTTTTTGAAAAGTATTGTTTCTTGCGCACGATACAGACAAAGCATACCGTTCATAGAGAAGGAAAGGAGAGGGCGCAGAATGTAGTGTTACAGTCATAGCTAGGGTGTAGAGAAAGATCAACTTAATGTGAGGTAGGTATCTGTATCGGCACGGTAGCGCAGTGGTTAGCACTGCTGCTTCACAGCACCAGGGAACTGGGTTCGATCCCCAGCTTGGGTCACTATCGTGCGGAGTTTGCACATTCTCCTCGTGTCTGCGTGGGTTTCCTCCGGGTGCTCCAGTTTCCTCCCACAGTCCAAAGATGTGCGTGTTAGGTTGATTGGCCATGCTAAAATTGCCCCTTAGAGTCCTGAGATGCGTAGGTTAGAGGGATTAGCGGGTAAATATGTAGGGGTAGGGCCTGGGTGAGATTGTGGTCGGTGCAGACTCGATGGGCCGAATGGTCTCCTTCTGCACTGCAGGGTTTCTATGATTTCTATGAAGAAGCTGTTCTTGAGTCGGTTGGTACGTGACCTCAGACTTTTGTTAGTCGGTGAACACGCTACTTTAAAGTTTATTTGTTAGTCACAAGTAACACTGCAATGAAGTTACTGTGAAATTCCCCCAGTCGCCACACTCCGGCGCCTGTTCGGGTCAATGCATCTAACCGGCACGTCTTTCAGAATGTGGGAGGAAACCAGAGCACTCGGAGGAAACCCACGCAGACACAGGGAGAATGTGCAGACTCCACACAGACAGTGACCCAAGCCGGGAATCGAACCTGGGTCAATGGCGCTGTGATGCAGCAGTGCTAACCCACTGTGCCACCGTGCCGCCCCACTTGTGGGGTTCAACCCCTACTTGTGGCTTGACCCCGTGTATCCCCAAAGGGGAACAGCCTGGAGGATTAGAAAATGCTGGCAAGAAGGATCGCCAACATCAGCATGTTTAATCAGCTGCCAACGAAGACGTTACACGCAACTGCAGTATAACTTCCAAACGCTTTTCCAGGCCAAACATTCAGTGCTTATCAGCACTCCAAGAGAATTGTTTCCATGGAAACACATGACGTCTATTGATGGTGAAAACCTTATGCAGGCCAAGTCTCAGCTAAAGTCACACCGGCTTTGAAAAAAACTCTGTGTTGTTTGGGCTGGAGGCAAGGGGAAAATCCTGCCACAGGATGTAGCGAAGAGGGAGTCACTGAGGGAGAACTATATCAGACAGTGAAGACAACGGCTCTCACTGTCAGGATTCCCTCTGATGAGAAACCCTTGCAGTGATTACCCAGTTTGAGAGGGACACTCAACACAAAATTGATTGGTCCTACACAAATGGGAAATTTGATTTGATTTGATTTATTATTGTCACATGTATTAACATACAGTGAAAAGTATTGTTTCTTGCGCACTATACAGACAAAGCATACCGTTCATAGAGAAGGAAACAAGAGGGTGCAGAATGTAGTGTTACAGTCATAGCTAGGGTGTAGAGAAAGATCAACTTAATGCAAGGTTAGTCCATTCAAAGGTCGCAGGGAAGAAGCTGTTCTTGAGTCGGTTGGTACGTGACCTCAGACTTTTTCCCGAAGGAAGAAGGTGGAAGAGAGAATGTCCGGGGGGTCCTTGATTATGCTGGCTGCTTTGCAGCGGGAAGTGTAGACAGAGTCAATGGATGGGAGGCTGGTTTGCGTGATAGATTGGGCTACATTCACGGCCTTTTGTAGTTCCATGTGGTCTTGGGCAGAGCAGGAACTGTGATGCAACCAGAAAGAATGCTTTCTATGGTGCATCTGTAAAAGTTGGTGAGAGTCAAAGCTGACATGCCAAATTTCCTCAGTCAACTGTGGGGGGCTATGACAATGGTTTTTCTAATTTGCGCCTTGCTGTGCCACAGTAACCTGGGACTGCTTGATGCCAAGAGTTAGTTCAATTCTTGGGCATTCCCCAACCTCCATCGTGACTGGCATTACATTATCATCTCATTACCACAGGTAAAATACAACACTCACAGGCCACAAACTGAAGGGAACTGTGGTGAATCTTGCAACATCAGACTCTGTCTAATTAGGAACCGGACATTTAACATGTTTCTTGGAACACGATTGGACATTTAAATTCAAAAGTAGCCAATGAGATTGCTTGTAACTGGATGTCGTGGCATGGTAAAGTAGCCCAGAAATCAGTCGTTGATTGGTGGCCTTAGTGTGATAGATTTGCCCATATAACCTACTCTAAGTGGGCGGCACAGTGGTTAGCACTGCTGCCTCACAGTGCCAGGGACCCGGGTTCGATTCCCGGCTCGGGTCACTGTCTATCATAGAAACCCTACAGTGCAGAAGGAGGCCATTCGGCCCATCGAGTCTGCACCGACCACAATCCCACCTAGGCCCTACCCCCACATATTTACCCGCTAATCCCTCTAACCTACGCATCTCAGGATTCTAAAGGGCAATTTTTAACCTGGCCAATCAACCTAACCCGCACATCTTTGGACTGTGGGAGGAAACCGGAGCACCCAGAGGAAACCCACGCAGACACGAGGAGAATGTGCAAACTCCACACAGACAGTGACCCGAGCCGGGAATCGAACCCGGGACCCTGGAGCTGTGAAGCAGCAGTGCTAACCACTGCGCTATCGTGCCGCCCTGTGTGGAGTTTGCACATTCTCCCCGTGTCTGTGTGGGTTTCCTCCAGGTGCTCTGGTTTCCTCCCACACTCCAAAAGATGTGCTGGTTAGGTGCTAAATTCCCCCTCAGTGTAACCCGAACAGGCGCCGGAGTGTGGCGACTAGGGGATTTTCACAGTAACTTTATTGCAGTGTTAATGTAAGCCTACTTGTGACACTGATAAATAAACTTTTTTAAAAATCTTCAGATGCTCACATGGTTTTAGCCCAAGTCCCTCTATCCTTCCTCTGATGCCCACTCTCCATCTTCTCTCCCCATAGTGAGCCTGGCAACCCTGGCGCCCTGTGCATATTTGCCTTGTAACTTCCTCCACCCCTCCAACCTGGCTTCTGCAGACACCAATCATTTCATATTCCTTCATCGCACACGAGGTCCCTTTGATGCCAACCCTCACCGCAGGGTGGTTGCCCAAAACGTTCCCCAGCCGTTTTTCACCCCCCAACACCCCGGTTATACCACCTACCTTTGACCGTTGCTGTCCTGGTGCAGTTGTACAGGATGGCCAGCTCTCCAAACACTTTCCCTGGTGCCATGGTGCAGAGTTTCACATCCTCTTTCGTCACCTCCACCTTTCCCTCTGTGGAGGCAAAGAGAGCAGTTACTAAGCCACCTGCGACTCACACGCCGGGCAACACATGCAAGAGATGAGGTTGTCAGTAGTTGACTGGTTGGGGGGAGAGACGGTTACATCGCAGTAAACCTGCTCCCAGCTTGGAAACTCAGTGCAAAATTCACATGTCAAAGAATCACAGAATCCCTACAGTGCGGAAGGAGGCCATTCCGCCCATCTACACCGACCACAATCCCACCCAGGCCCTATCCCCATAACCCCATGCATTTACCCTAGCTAGTCCCCCTGACACTAAGGGGCAATTTAGCATGGCCAATCCACCCAACCCGCACATCTTTGGACTGCGGGAGGAAATTGGAGCAGAATCACAGAATCCTACAGTGCAAAAGAGGCCCTTCAGCCCATCGAATCTGAACCGACTTCTGAAAGGCCCTGACCTGCCCACCTAATCCCACTTGCCAGCACTTGGTTCATAGCCGTGAATGTTATGGCTGTGCCAAGTGCTCATCCAGGTACTTTTTAAAGGATGTGAGGCATCCCGCCTCCACCACCCTCCCAGGCAGCGCATTCCAGACCCTCACCACCCTCTGGGTAAAAAAGATTTTCCTCAAATCCCCCCTAAACCTCCCTCCCCTCACTTTTAACTTGTGTCCCCTCGTAACTGATCCTTCAGCTCAGGGGAACAGCTGCTCCCTGTCCATGCCCCTCATAATCTTGTACACCTCGATCCTGTCGCCCCTCAGTCTTCTCTGCTCCAGAGAGAACAACCCAAGCCTATCCAACCTCTCTTTATAACTTAAATGCTCCGTCCCAGGCAACATCCTGGTGAATCGCCTCTGCACCACCTCCAGTGCAATCACGTCCTTCCTATAATGTTTGCTTTCTCACAAGAACATTCCATCCGTTGGGTTTGCCCTTACACGGACAAATCATACCAGGCATCAACAGACACACAGACACACACACAGACACACACGCAGACACAGATGCACATGCAGACGCACACACACACACAAGACTCCCCATGCCCAAGCCCTGAATACACTTCATTCTCCACTTTCTCTCCTACAGTCCACTATGCTATCCCATTATAATACCACTGTGCAATAGTGGTATTATCGCCACTCTATTAATCCAGAAACTCAGCTCATGTTCTGGGGACCCGGGTTCGAATCCCGTCTCGGCAGATGGTGGAATTTGAATTCAATAAAAAAAATCTGGAATTAAGAATCTACTGATGAAACCATTGTCGGAAAAACCCATCTGGTTCACCGATGTCCTCTAGGGAAGGAAATCTGCCATCCTTACCCGGTCTGGCCTACATGTGACTCCAGAGCCACAGCAATGTGGTTGACTCTCAACTGCCCTCCAAGGGCAACTAGGGATGGGCAATAAATGGGTACCCAGCCAGCGATGCCCATGTCCCTTAAAAATTTTAAAAATCTCAACTTCAAGCCTGCACCACTCATAACCCCTTTACACTAAGGGGCAATTTAGCACGGCCAATCAGCCTAACATGTTCATCTTTGGAGTGTGGGAGGAAACCGGAGCACCCGGAGGAAACCCACGCAGACATGGGGAGAACGTGCAGACTCCACACAGACAGTGACTCAAGCCGGGAATCGAACCTGGGACCCTAGTGCTGTGAGGCAGCAGTGCTAACCCACTGTGCCACCCCAATCTACTCTAACACCAAGCTTTACCTCAACCTCAGCTTTCTTGGCTCCTCTACGATTGTTTAAATCATCAAGACACCCTTTATTAACCAGATCTCATCCAAAACTCTGCTGCTCCTGTTCTAACCTGCATCAAGTCCCATTCAGCCATCACCCCCTTAGCTTGCTACCTGTTTAGGCAGTGCGTTGATTTAAAATCTCTTATTGTTATTTTCAAATTCCTCCCAATCTCCTCCAGCCCCAAAACCCTCTGCACTTTTCAAATTCCGGCTTCCTTGATTTTAATCGCTCCACCATTGGCCACCGTGCATTCAGCTGCCTGTGGTCCCAAGCTCTGGAATTCACTCCCTACAGCTCTCTGCCTCGCTGTCCTCCTTTAAGATGCTCTCTGGCCAATGGCGGCATGGTGGCACAGTAGTTAGCACTGCTGCCTCACGGCACCAGGGACCAGGGTTCAATTCCAGTCTCAGGTCACTATCTGTATGGAGTTAGTAAGTTCTCCCCCCCGTGTCTGCATGGGTTTCCTCTGGGTGCTCCAGTTTCCTTCCACAGTCCAAAGATGTGCAGGTTAGGTGGATTGGCCATGCTAAATTGCCCCTTAGTGTCCAAAGATGTGTAGGTTAGGTGGATTGGCCATGCTAAATTGCCCCTTAGTGTACAAAGATGTGTAGGTTAGGTGGATTGGCCATGCTAAATTGCCCCTTAGTGTCCAAAGATGTGCAGGTTAGGTGGATTGGCCATGCTGAATTGCCCCTTAGTGTCCAAAGATGTACAGGTTAGGTGGATTGGCCATGCTAAATTGCCCCTTAGTGTCCAAAGATGTGCAGGTTAGGGGGATTGGCCATGCTAAATTGTCCCTTAGTGTCCAAAGGTGTGCAGGTTAGGTGGATTGGCCATGCTAAATTGCCCCTTAGTGTCCAAAGATGTGTGGGTTAGGTGGATTGGCCATGCTAAATTGCCCCTTAGTGTCAGGGGGATTAGCAGGGTAAATACGTAGGGTCATGGGAATAGGGTGGGAATATCAGTGCAGACTTGATGGACTGAATGGCCTCCTCCTGCACTGTAGGGGTTCTATGGTTCCATGAAGCTTCTGAAGATCTGTCACGTTTTGCTCCATAGTGCTTTGGGATGCTAAAGGCGCTGTGTAAATTGTTGTTGTAGTGAGTAACATGGGGGCAGAATCAACTACATTCAGTCACATTAAAAAGACAAAACGTCGCATCCTTCCCTGAGCAGACACAGCGTAAAGGGGAATGAAACAAAGCTGTCGATGTGGCAGGACAAGGAGAGAGGGACGTCAGCAACAGCTGCGAGCCTGACTCCCACAGCATACACCTAAACCGCAAGTGTCCAGTGCCTGCGTGCATCCACCCTCGTCATACCCCTGGAATGGAAAGAGGGCTCCAAAGTACAGCCTGTTAAAGACAGCTTTCTCCCTGCATGGAGGCTGCTGACTCAGAGCAACACTGTCACCTCCAAGGTGGCTCACCAACTGGCGCAGTCTGCAGAGAGAGCACGCGTATCTGCTCGCTCTCCTTCACTGGGGCTTTGCAGGACTGGGGTGACTGTGAGATCGCGCCCTGGTTAGACCACACCGGGAATAATGTATGTCAAGCACGACATCACACCTGAGGAAGGATTATACTGGCCTTGGTGATCTGGCCTACATGTGACTCCAGATCCACAGTAGTTGACGAGAATGATCCTGGGAAGCTTTAGAACCGAGATGAGGAGGAATGTCTTTAGCCGGAGGGTTTGGTGAATCTGTGGAATTTATTGCCACAAAGGGCTGTGGAGGCCGGGTCATTGAGTGTCTTTAAGACAGAGATAGATAAGTTCTTGATTGGTACGGGGAGAGGATGGAAGAATGGGGTTGGGAACCATATCAACCATGATTGAATGGCGGAGCAGACAAGTTGGCCTGAATGGTCTAATTCTGCTCCTGTTTCTTAGGGTCTAATGGACTTTAAAAAAAGATTATTTTGTGGGACATGGGCGTCGCTGGCTGGGCCAGTATTTATTGTCCATTCCTCGCTGCCCTTGGAGGGCAGTTAAGAGTCAACCACATTCGTTCTCCGTGTGTGTGGCTTTCCTTCGGGTGCTCTGGTTTCCTCCCACAGTCCGAAAGACATCTTGGTTGGGTGCATTGGCCGTACTAAATTCTCCCTCAGTGTATCTGAACAGGTGCCGGAGTGTGGCGACTCGGGGAATTTCACAGTAACTTCCTTGCAGTGTTAATGTAAGTCTACTTGTGACTAATAAGTAAATAAATAAAGATTGGTGTGGCTCTGGAGTCACATGTAGGCCAGACTAGGGTAAGGATGGCAGATTTCCTTCTCTAAAGGACATTAGTGAACCAGACAATCGACAATGGCTTCATGGTCATCAGTAGATTCTGAATTCCAGATACTTTTTCCTTATTGAATTTAAATTCCACCATCTGCTGTGGCGGGGTTCGAACCCAGGTCCCCCAGAACATTAGCTGAGTTTCTGGATTAATGGTCCAGCAATAATACCACTAGGCCATCACCTCCTCTCAAATGTCCTTTGAAATGGAGGGCATTTAGTGATGGGCAGACAATGATGGCCCAGCCAGCGATGCCCACATCCCATCAAATAAATAATCTTAGAATCTTAGAAACCCTACAGTACAGAAAGAGGCCATTCGGCCCATCGAGTCTGCACCGACCACAATCCCACCCAGGCCCTATCCCCATATCCCTAGATATTTACCCACTAATCCCTCTAACCTACGCATCCCAGGACACTAAGGGCAATTTTAGCATGGCCAATCACCCTAACATGCACATCTTTGGACTGTGGGAGGAAACCGGAGCACCCGGAGGAAACCCACGCAGACACGAGGAGAATGTGCAAACTCCACACAGACAGTGACCCAAGCCGGGATTCGAACCCAGGTCCCTGGAGCTGTGAAGCAGCAGTGCTAACCACTGTGCCACCGTGCCGCCAATAATAAAAAATTCAACAGGACTCCAAAGATGTTAGGTGGATTGGCCGTGTTAAATTGTCCCCGGGTGTCAGGGGAATTAGCAGGGTAAATACTGGGGCCATGGGGATAGGATCTGGGTGGGATTGTTGTCGGTACAGGCTTGATGGGCCGAATGGCCTCCTTCTGCACTGTAGGGATTCTATAATGGGCGATCTTTTAGCTTAAATGTATCCGTACTATCCCCTAATCCCCAAAAATAATTCAATCTCTGTCATGAATATACTCAATGACCCTCTGGGGTGGAGAGTTCTCTAAGATTCAGAAACTTCCGAGTGAAAGAACTTCTCACCTCTGCCTTCACAGGCTGACCATTCATTCTGAGACGGACCCCCTTGTCACAGGGAATCTGCATTCCCCAATGAGGGCCAAAACTTCTCGTGAGTTTCCATGCAACTTTTCAACATTTTCTTTAAAAAACGATCAGCGTTGTGAATTTGATGGTATACGTAGGTGCGCATGTTTCACCGCAGTGTGAGACCAGGCTGTGTATGTGTGCGTGTTTAGACTGGGTATAGGATCTCTACAGTGCAGAAGGAGGCCATTTGGCTCATCAAGTCTGCACCGACCACAATCCCACCCAGGCCCCATCCCCATAACCCCATATATTTACCCTAGCTAGTTCCCCCTGACACTATGGGGCAATTTAGCACGGCCAATACACCTAACACATACATCATTGGACTGCGGGAGGAAACCGGAGCACCCAGAGGAAACCCACGCAGAGAATGTGCAAACTCCACATAGACAGTGACCCCGGGCCGGAATTGAACCCTGGTCCCTGGCGCTGTGAGATAACAGTGCTAATTTAGCATGGCCAATGCGCCTAACCAGCATGTCTTTCGGACTGTGTGAGGAAACCGGAGCACCCGGAGGAAACTCACGCAGACGCGGGGGAGAATGTCCAAACTCTGCACAGACAGTGACCCAAGCCGGGAATCGAACCGGGTCCCTGGCGCTGGGAGGCAGCAGTTCTAACCACTGTGCCGCCACCAAAATGCGGAGTTGGCAGGCATCGAACCTGCGCAGGGAACGCTCAGTGGATTACCAGTCCATCGCCTTAACCACTTGGCCACGACTACACATACTGGACATCATAGCGATAGTGTGTGTACGTGCTTGAAAGGAGCGGTGAGAAAGAGGTGCTGGTCTCTCTCAGTGACGGAGAAGTGGAGGACTGACAAATCACATTCTGTTCAGTCAGCCTGACCTGGGCACCATGCGGTAAATCCATTCTGACTGGCAAAGGGACAAGCTCTGGTGACAGATGCCTGGTAATCACAATCTAATTGGATTTAAAATAAGTTACTCTGGAGTTTAGCTCGTCGGGGAATAGCCGACTGCCTCTCAGACAGAACCATTACCATTTTCACAAATCCCTGGCGCCTAATCCTATTCCTTGTTATGATTACTGACGGGTACCATGTGAATTAGAGAGAGAGAGAGCTTCGAGGCAAACTCACTTGGGATGAAAACAGAAAACATTTCATAAAGCAGCACAAACTCAGGCAAATCGCCCATTTCATTGTGCGCTGAGTAGGGCAATGCAATGATAGAGGGTCTCATGTTTATCACTTGCTGGTGGCGTATGCGTGCCCCCCTCCCCCCACCTCCCCCTTCCCATGTCAGGACAGCACGGTGGCACAGTGGTTAGCACTGGGACCCAGGTTAGCACAGGGGCCCAGGTTCGATTCCCAGCTTGGGTCACTGCCTGTGCGGAGTTTGCACGTTCTCCTCACGTCTGCGTAGGTTTCCTCCGGGTGCTCCGTAGAATCCCTACACTGCAGAAGGAGGCCATTCGGCCCATCGAGTCTGCACCGATCACAATCTCGCCTATCCCCGGAACCCCACATTTTACCCTGTTCATCCCCTGATACTAGGGTGAATTCAGCATGGCCAATCGACCTAACCCGCACATCTTTGGAGTGTGGGAGGAAATCGGAACACCCGGAGGAAACCCACACAGACACGGGGAGAATGTGCAAACTCCACACAGACAGTGACCCGAGGCCGGAATTGAACCCGGGTTTTGTCCGGGTGCTCCGGTTTCCTCCCACATTCTGGTTAGGGTGCGTTGACCCGAACAGGTGCCAGAATGTGGCGACTAGGGGATTTTCACAGTAACTTCATTGCAGTGTTAATGTAAGCCTTACTTGTGACTAATAAATAAACTCTTCTAACTCAAGTCTACCACCTCCCGTGTCACAAGGTCTTGTTTGACTGTAGGCCTGTGTTATCCTTAGCCTGTGGATGTCAAGTGATGGCAGAAGCAGGGCAGGTTGTAAAGCCGACACACAAAGAATGGCGGGCACCCATGGGTGCAGGAGCCCAGTCAGTCAATCAGGACACTTGAAACCTCAAATGGGGGAATCAAGTTAATAAAGAGTTTTTAAAAAATTATTCACCCTCAGCATGTTGGTGACGCCGGCGAGGCTGACATTTTCCTACCCATCCCCAACTGAGAGGTGACAACTTGCTCGGCCATTTCAGTGGGTAGTTAAGGGTCTGCAGTCATAAACAGCCCCCAGTGGATAAGGACGGCAGATTTCCTTCCCTAAAGGGGTCTTAGTGCATCAGATGGGGTTTATACGACAATCGTGGGTGGTTAGCGCCGCTGCCTCACAGCGCCAGGGACCCGGGTTCGATTCCTGGCTTGGGTCACTGTCTGTGCGGAGTCTGCACATTCTGCCCCGTGTCTGCGTGGGTTTCCTCCGGGTGCTCCGGTTTCCTCCCACGGTCCGAAAGACGTGATGGTTAGGCACTAAATTCTCCCTCAGTGTAACCCGAACAGGAGTGTGGCGACTAGGGGATTTTCACAGTGACTTCATTGCAGTGTTAATGTAAGCCTGCTTGCGACTAATAAATAAACGAAATAAATCACAGTTGCAGACGAGGCCCTTCAGCCCATCGAGTCTGCAACGACGCATTAAATCTCCTGATCTGCCCACCTAATCCCACTTGCCAGCACTTGGCCCGTAGCCTTGAACGTTATGACGTGCCAAGTACTCATCCAGGTACTTTTTAAAGGATGTGAGGCATCCCGCCTCCATCACCCTCCCAGGCAGCGCATTCCAGACCCTCACCACCCTCTGGGTAAAAAGGCATTTCCTTAAATCCCCCTAAACCTCCCACCTCACTTTTGTCCCAATCGATAATGGTTTCATCATTAAACTTTTAATTCCAAATTTCTATCGAATTCAAATTTCACCATCTATCATGGTGGGATTTGAACCCAGGTCCCCAGAGCATTACGCTGGGTCTCTGGATTACTAGCCCAGTGACAATACCACTACGCCACCACCTCCCCAAGGAACGTCATCTTCCATGGATAACGTGGAGGATGTTACACAGGAAAAGAAAACCAGAGTGCGTCCAATGAATGAACAGAGAAAACGTTCCCACTGGAAGGAACGGGATAGAAACATAGTAACTAGAAGCAGGAGGAGGCCATTCGGCCCTTCGAGCCTGCTCCGCCATTCGTCACGATCATGGCTGATCATCGAATTCAATATCCTGATCCCCCCTCACCCCCCCCATATCCCTTGACCTCGTTAGCCCAAAGAACTACATCTAATTCCTTCTTGAAATCACACAACGTGTCTGATCGAAGATGATGGACGGTTGACCTAACACATAAACACAAAAGCATGACAGTAAAGAGTGCAAGAATCTTCCGCCAGAAGTTGCAGCCAGAGTATTTGAAACGCTAAGTATGGCGATCTAAACTGAGGACCGAGAAAGTCAGCCCAAGATCACCATTCCAAACAGAAAAGGAACAGGATCTCGGACAGTGCAAGACCTCTGGACTGTCTGAACCTGTAAAGTCAGGAGACTTGGGGAGGGAGTGTGGCAGGGGTGGGAGAAGTATGTGTAAATATTACTTTGATAATTCATGCAGTGCACAAAAGAGCCAGTCTGCTTGTGTGTCATCAGGATAGGAATAGGGATCTAGCCCATTCTTTTATAGTCATAGAATCTCTACAGTGCTGAAGGAGGCCATTCGGCCCATCAAATCTGCTCTGACAACAGTCCCACCCAGGCTCTATTCCCGTAACTCCACATATTTACCCTTCAAACCCTCCCCGATTGCCCCTGAGGGGCAATGTACCATGGCCAATCCAGCTAACCAGCACATCTTTCAGACTGTGGGAGGAAACCGGAGGGAACCCACGCCGACACGGGGAGAACGTGCAGACTAAAGTCTAAAGTTTATTCATTAGTCACAGGTAGGCTTACATTAACACCGCAATGAAGTTACTATGAAAATCCCCTAGTTGCCACACCCCGGTGCCTGTTCGGATACACTAAGGGGCAATTTAGCATGGCCAATGCACCTAACCAGCACGTCTTTGGACTGTGGGAGGAAACCGGAGCACCCGGAGGAAACCCACGCCGATACAGGGAGAACGTACAAACCCCACATAGACCAGTGACCCAAGCCGGGAATCGAATCAAATCGGGTCCCTGGCGCTGTGAGGCAGCAGTGCTAACCACTGTGCCACCAGGCCGTCCAGATATTAAACTGATAAGAACAGATACTACACTTGATCTTAGCCAAAAGGCCGAGAAGCGATTGTAAGTAGGTTTGGGTAAAGACTTGGGGGAGGTGTAGTATAAGGATGTCTGGCACAGCAAGAGTTAATATGGGGCTGTAGTGCAGTACTGTTCACAGTATGGTGTAGAGAGTCACAAGATAGTGCACTGAGTACAGTAATAGTCTGGTGTAAGCCAGCATGGAGATAGTACCTATACACACACACACACATATATATTGTTACATGTTATCAAGATACACACAATGTTTAACCAAACAAGCCTCCAGACCTCTTAGTGAATCACTGAACAATCGGACTTCTCTGACAGAAGTTTTAAGTAACAAGGAAAATGGATTTTGATGGGATAATATGGGAACTAAGTTTCTTTTATCATCCTAGACTTTTCAGAGTGCCACGATGGGTCAAACGGTTCACAACAAGGATCTCAGTCAAATCAAACAGAGGAAAAGATCAAAAGTGGAACTCTCTGCAGGAAGGAGGACGGCACGGCGGCACAGTGGTTAGCACTGCTGCCTCACAGCGCCAGGGACCCAGGTTCGATTCCCGGTTTGGGACACTGTTTGCACATTCTCCCCGTGTCTGCGTGGGTTTCCTCCGGGTGCTCCGGTTTCCTCCCACACTCGAAAGATGTGCGGGTTAGGTGGATCGGCCATGTTAAATTGACCCTTAGTGTCAGGGGGACTAGGAGGGTAAATATGTGGGATTACGGGGATAGGATCTGGATGGGATTGTTGTCAGATGGGCCAAAAGGCCTCCTTCCGCAGTGTAGATTCTAAGGAAACCAGAAGAGTTGGTGAAACTCCATCGGTCACGCGCGAGCTCTGCAGACGGCCAATGTTAAAGCACTTCAGTAAAACAGGCATCTCTCATTCATTCGTAGGTACAGCTGTCCCAACGCAACTCACACCACAGGAACCAGCCTTGCGTCATACACTCCTGCCAACATGTCCGAGGTTAAAATCTGTTATCTGAACCACTTAATTAGGCTACAGCCTCTTCATCACTTCCCACCCAGTCAGGGGTGGATGGAGTGTTAATGAATTGGAGTGCTCACAGTTCATGTGGCAACAATTTGAATCCACTCGAATGGATTAGTAGCAACTACCACAGCCCATCTCCAGCACTGAAATTGATGTGCATTTATATAGTACCTCTTCGGAGCTCAGGAGACCCAAAGTCCACCTTTGAAACTGGGGAGGTGATGGGCTAATGGTATTGTCGCTAGATTATCAATCCAGAAACTCAGCTAATGCTCTGGGGACCCGGGTTCGAATCCCGCCACGGCAGATAGTGCAATTTGAATTCAATAAAAAGAAAATATCTGGATTTAAGAGTTTACTGATGACCATGAAACCATTGTCGGAAAAACCCATCTGGTTCACTAATGTCCTTTAGGGAAGGAAATCTGCCGTCCTTACCCGGTCTGGCCTACATGTGACTCTAGAGCCACAGCAATGTGGTTGACTCTCAACTGCCCTCGGGCAACTAGGGATGGGCAATAAATGCTGGCCAGCCAGCGACGCCCATGTCCCACGAATGAATAAAAAAAACGCAGTCACTGTTGTAATATAGGAAATGCCAGTTTGCGCACAGCAAGATCCCATAAACTTGACCCAAGAATATGGCCCAAGAATAATTCTGTTAAAAATGTGATGTTTGATCGAGTGATCAATAGCATAAATAAATATAAATTTACAATCCCCTGCCCCTCTTCAAAATTGTGCCACGGGATCTTTTACAACACCCCAACCGAAGAAGGACAGCACCATCGACAGTACAGCACTCCCCTGGCTTTGTTTTCATTGCTCATGTGGGTTTTGAACTCAGAATGGGCTGACTCACACACACAAGCAACCGAGGTATAGCTAACACTCTGCGTCGAATCCTTGCAATGCTCTTCAGTGCTGCAGCCCAGATTGTAATGCCTGAGATCCCTGGAAAGTAAGTTTGCCTCATTTGTCATCAGATCCAATTTGAGCCACGCACTGTGCGATTCTTTCTCCTTCAGCCCCCAATTAATTGTCAGTGACACAGACAAACACCAGACGAGAGCTGGAGTCAATTTGCGGAGGAGCTGAGTGAGGAGAGACTTTTGACTTCGACTCTGCATTCATCTATCTTATCCCGCTGCGGGAATACTGCGCAATGCGGCTGAAGACACGAGGCAAAGTAACATTTACACATCGGTTCAAAGGTTTATTTATTATTGTCACACGTAGGTTTACATTAACACTGCAATGAAGTTACTGTGAAAGTCCCCTAGTCGCCACACTCCGGCGCCTGTTCAGGTACACTGAGGGAGAATTTAGCACGGCCAGTGTACCCAAACAGGTGTCAGAGAACAAGAACAATACAGCACAGGAACAGGCCCTTCGGCCCTCCAAGCCCGTGCCGCTCCCTGGTCCAAACTAGACCATTCTTTTGTATCCCTCCATTCCCACTCCGCTCATATGGCTATCTAGATAAGTCTTAAACGTTCCCAGTGTGTCCGCCTCCACCACCTTGCCTGGCAGGGGATTTTCAAAGTAACTTCATTGCAGTGTTAATGTAAGCCAACTTGTGACACTAATACACATTAAAGCAAGCTGACCTGCACATCTTTGGACTGTGGGAGGGCGGCACGATGGCACAGTGAAAATCCCCTAGTCGCCACACTCTGGTGCCTGTTCGGGTACACATACTTGCTTCAAGTCGGGACAATTCTTCTCCTACGCTTCCTCTCCCTTCCCGGCCCGCTTTTTCCCTTTGAAGGGACGAAAGGGTTGACGTACGAGGCGAGATTAAACAGTTTGGGTTTGTACTCGCTGGAGTTCAGAAGGACGAGAGGGGATCTGATCGAGGTGTATAAAATACTAAAAGCGACTGATAAAGTAAGCTTGGACCATGTCCTAGATTGCCCTTGTGGGGCAATCTGGAACAAGAGGTCACAGGGTAGAGGTTGAGAGGCGGTAGATTTAACACTGAGATGAGGAGGAACTACTTCTCGCAGAGGGTGGTGAATTTGTGGAACTCGCTGCCCCATAGCGCGGGGGAGTCTGAATCGTTGAATGGCTACAAGAAGGAGATAGATATATTTCTAATAAAAAGAGAGATGGGGGACAGGTGGGGAGGTGGATTTGAGACCAGGAAGAGATCAGCCATGATCTGATTGAATGGCGGAGCAGGCTCGGAGGGCAGAATTTGCCAACTTCTGCTCCCAATTCCTGCGTTCCCTTCACTCTCCTTCAGCTTCCCTGTGCTCCCTACTGTCCCTTCCCTTCCCTCCTCTCCCAGTATTTGTGCCCAATGAGGTGAAGGGGCAGCCACTGACTTAGTCCTTGTTTACGGGGGTTCTAATGGTCAGAGAGGGTCCAACCCAGGGTGATCTGATATGCAAGTCGTTGACACACAACATAAGGCTGACGCACTGCAAAGGAATGTGCCAGAACCCACATCCCTGTCCCTCTTTTGAAAAGTTTTAACGTTTATTTATTTGTCACAAGTAAGGCTTACATTAACATTGCAATGAAGTTACTGTGAAATTGCCCCTAGTCGCCACACACCGGCGCCTGTTCGGGTCAATGCATCTAACCAGCACGTCTTTCAGACTGTAGGAGGAAACCGGAACACCCGGAGGAAACCCACGCAGACACGGGGAGAATGTGCAAACTCTACACAGACAGTAACCCAAGCCGGGAATCGAACCAGGGTCCCTGGCGCTGTGAGGCAGCAGTGCTAACCCACTGTGCCACCCCTGATGCCACACAAGCAGGCTGGCTCCTGTGTACGCTGCATGAATTATCAAAGCACATCCTCAAACGTAGTCAAGATCACTGCTGATTTTGTTTGATCAATGCAGATAAGTATTAGTTTCTCAGACGAAGATCATTGCGATGATTTCATTACACATACTGGAATGTTTCCAGTAAAGGTTTAATATTAATGCTGATACGGAAATGCCTAGACTTGTAATGAATTAATAATTAACTTATATACGATGTACAGCAATGTATTACATTTAGTAGGGGAAAAAAACAACAAAATATTTATCATTCCCATTAATTCTATTGAGTTTTTTTGTGGTGGCTCGTGAAAGCTAATGAGGTATGGGTTGAGTAGGTGGTCCATTGAGTCTTCTTCCCCACCTAATTTGGGGGCGGCACAGTAGCACAGTGGTTAGCACTGCTGCTTCACAGCTCCAGGGTCCTGGGTTCGATTCCCGGCTCGGGTCACTGTCTGTGTGGAGTTTGCACATTCTCCTCGTGTCTGTGTGGGTTTCCTCCGGGTGCTCCGGTTTCCTCCCACAGTCCAAAGATGTGCGGGTTAGGTTGATTGGCCAGGTTAAAAATTGCCCCTTAGAGTCCTGAGATGCGTAGGTTAGAGGGATTAGTGGGTAAAATATGTGGGGGTAGGGCCTGGGTGGGATTGTGGTCGGTGTAGACTCGATGGGCCGAATGGCCTCCTTCTGCACTGTAGGGTTTCTATGATTCTATGATGGTACCCAAGTAAAACAGTTTGAGAATCACTGATATTCCACAAGATCACTTAGAGAATTCCTACACTGCAGAAATAGGCCATTCGGCTCATCAAGTTTGCACCGACTCTTACACAGAGCATCTTACCCAGGCCCTATTCCGTAGCCCCAACCTACACATCGTGGGATACTAAGGGTTAAGTTTATTTATTAGTGTCACAAGTCGGCTTACATTAACACTGCAATGAAGTTACTGTAAAAATCCCCGAGTCGCCGCACTCCAGCATCCGAAAGGCTACAATGAGGGAGAATTTAGCACGTCCAATGCACCTAACCAGCACGTCTTCCGGACTGAGAGGGGAAACCGGAACACCCGGAGGAAACCCATGCAGACACGGGGAGAGCGCGCAGACTCCGCACAGACGGTGACCCAAGCCAGGAATCGAACCCAGGTCCCTGGCGCTGAGAGGCTGCAGTGCTAATTTAGCATGATCAATCCACCTAACCTACACATCTTTGTAATGTGGGAGGAAACCGGAGCACCCAAAGGAAACCCACGTAGAGACAGGGAGAACAAGCAAACTCCACAGTCACCCAAGGCTGAATTGAATCCGGGTCCCTGATGCTGTGAGGCAGCAGTGCTAACCACTGTGCCACCCTAAACACGCAAAGTCTTTTCCTGAAAAAGTGTTTCCAAAAAAAGGGTCTGACCATGACTCTGTTGGGACAACAGGTTCCAAATCACCGTTAAAAAGTTGAAATAAGTAATTTGGTAGTCCAGATCTTGAGTTTTGCTGAAAAAATACATTTGTCAAAGTTTTTCATCTTGTACTGATCAGAACTATCCCAATTGTACCTGAAATTTATGTGATCGTTCTGATGAGTGCAAGATGAAAAACTTCGACAAAATGTATTTTTTTCAGCGATACATAAAAGAGAACTTGGGGGTCTTAGATGGGCAAAACACATCACAGTGCTTAGCATCGACTTATATCATCATGCAGAGTGTGGATATGTTTTCCTATTATTTTTATTCATGGGATGAGGGTTTTGCTGCCAAGGCCACCTTTTGACCATCCCTAATTGCCCCTTGGGGAGGTGGTGGCAAGCCACCTACTTGAACCTCTCTTCAGTTTGCGTAGTGTAGGTGCACTCACAGTGCTGGATGGGGTTCCAAAATGTTGATGGTCCTCAGGCAGGAGATCAGGTTATTGGCCTTGCTCAATTGGCCATGCTAATTTGTTGCAGGGTTCCCAGCCTCTGACCCGCTCTTCCAGCTGGGATTCTGGTCGGTGGTGGAGCCCAGGATGTAAATGATGGGGGATTTCAGTGATGGTAATGCTGTTGAACAGTAATGCCACTGAATGCCTTGGGGAAATGGTTAGGTTTTCTCTTGTTTGGGGTTGACTCATTGCCTGGCACTTGGGTGGCACCAATGTTACTTTGTTAGTATTTGTATGTCAAACTCCGATTTGTATGTAATCTCCTCAATAAGGTGTGCTCGCAAATGAATCCTACTCTTTATCGAGTGTTGCATTCGAGAACTTGTGGGGAGTTAAATACGCCAGTTTACATCAAAGAATATGCGAAATGGAGGTGTGCCTGAGAAGGAGGGTCAGATCTGGACCCCATAAACTTTCTGTTGTCAAATTTATTATGGGAAAGGAAATGTTGAGTGAATATCACCAGAGAGAGAGTCCTTCCCCAGAGAGAGAGAGTCCTTCCCGAGAGAGAGAGAGTTCTATTCAGGCATCCCCTGCAAGCCAATTATAGCGTAGGATTGCCAAAGCTTCATAGAAATCATAGAAACCCTACAGTGCAGAAGGAGGCCATTCGGCCCATCGAGTCTGCACCGACCACAATCCCACCCAGGCCCTACCCCCACATATTTACCTGCTAATCCCTCTAACCTACACATCCCAGGACTCTAAGGGGCAATTTTTAACCTGGCCAATCAACCTGACCTGCACATCTTTGGACTGTGGGAGGAAACCGGAGCACCCGGAGGAAACCCATGCAGACACGAGGAGAATGTGCAAACTCCACACAGACAGTGACCCGAGCCGGGAATCGAACCCGGGACCCTGGAGCTGTGAAGCAGCAGTGCTAACCACTGTGCTACCGTGCCGCCCTACCGCTAGCTTGGATCACCAGCCCAGTCGCCGACCGGACACCAAAGGGTAAAAAATGCAAACTGAGTGTTTGTGCTTTCTCCAAATGTGGGATTCAGAAAAGCAGATTACTTTTCTTCAGGGAGATGGCGATTTACAAAAGGCGTTATGTTGCTTAAGATGAGAATCAGCACCCACAAGTGTTCAGTGAGCAGTTGAGACAGAGAGTATCCCAGCACCAATCTCCAACGGGTTCGATTCCCGGCTTGGGTCACTGTCTGTGCGGCGTTTGCACGTTCTCCCCCGTGTCTGCGTGGGTTTCCTCCGGGTGCTCCGATTTCCTCCCACAGTCCGAAAGATGTGCTGGTTAGGTGCTAAATTCTCCCTCAGTGTAACCCAAATGAAGAACGGTTGAGGACTCTGGGTCTGTACTCGATGGGGTTTAGAAGGATGAGGGGGGGATCTTATTGAAACTTACAGGATACTGCGAGGCCTGGATAGAGTGGATACTGTGAGTGGACGTGGAGAGGATGTTTCCGCCAGTAGGAAAAACTAGAACCAGAGGGCACAACCTCAGGCTAAAGGGACGTTCCTTTAAAACAGAGATGAGGAGGAATTTCTTCAGCCAGAGAGTGGTGAATCTGTGGAACTCTTTGCCGCAGAAGGCGGTGGAGGCCGGGTCATTGAGTGTCTTTAAGACAGAGATAGATAGGTTCTTGATTAATAAAGGGATCAGGGGAAAAGGCAGGAGAATGGGGATGAGAAAAATATCAGCCATGATTGATTGGCGGAGCAGACTCGATGGGCCGAGTGGCCTAATTCTGCTCCTATGTCTTACGGTCTTATAACAGGTGCTGGAGTGTGGCGACTAGGGGATTTTCACAGTAACTTCATTGCACTGTTAATGTAAGTCTACTTGTGACACGAATAAAATAGCCAAGAGGGCTAGAAAGGGAACATTGGTGAGAGGTATCACTCCTGGTCCTTGCTAGAACAGCACCGGACATTGGGTGAGGCCACATTCAGGCTTGCCCATCCCACCCTCTCCACCCAAAGGGTCCTGCCAAGACAGACTGCCAAGATGTGAATAATAATCAGTTGGACAGAGTAATGGAGCTTACTGAGCACCTCAGCAAGGAGCGAATCTCTTCGGGAGATCTGGAGAAAACTCTGGTAAGGCAGTCACCGGAGTCACATGCTGACTGAAAGAAGTGCAGTTGACGGGCCAATGTGATCACGTATTCTGCGCAAGTAGCGCCACACAGAGATCTACAGTAATCTCCGAGAAAACGCCAACCAGCATCGCTGATTCGGCGCAGCGACACGGCTGCTGTCGGGTCTTCGCTGTCACAGTACGATCTCTTGTCCTCAGCTCCGTTACCGGTGGGAGTCACGAACAATTCGTGGGATCATTCAGTGACAGAACGGAAGAGGATTCACTCGTTTCCGCATTAAAGCTCGGTCGCCTGAAGCCGAGCAGGAATTTTTGCGCAGTCTGGCTGCAGGATAAATTGGAATGATAGCAGGGGAAGGAAAAGAACCACAAGTCCCTGGTGTGTTCATTTATCCATAATTCAGATAGAGATAGAGAGAGATCAAAGTGACTCAGGAAATCCAAGCCCGCAAGCATAGAGTGCAAGAAAACTGAGTCAAGAAAATGATAGTTCATAAATGAAGGATATAGGGGAGGGCGATGGTGTAGAGGTATTATCGCTAGACTATTAATCCAGAAACTCAGCTAATGTTCTGGGGAACCCGGGTTCGAATCCCGCCACGGCAGATGGTGGAATTTGAATTCGATAAAAGATATCTAGAATTAAGAATCTGCTGATGACCATGAAACCATTGTCGATTGTCGGAAATACTCATCTGGTTCACTAATGTCCTTTAGGGAAGGAAATCTGCCGTCCTTACCCGGTCTGGCCTACATGTGACTCCAGAGCCACAGCAATGTGGTTGACTCTCAACTGCCCTCGGGCAACTAGGGATGGGCAATAAATGCTGGCCCAGCCAGCGACGCCCATGTCCCAGGAATGAAATGAATAAAGGAATCCTCGCCACCACTGAGAATAGTCCTCTCAATAAAATATTATGCAGGCAAGAGAAACAAAATAGATGCTTTTCCCTGGATAGAAGTGAAAAAGTAGTGGTCATAAGTCCACTGGTTGGGTATCTGCGCCCAGCATGGGATAAGGAGTGAGATGCTTCAGTAACTGGAGCAGTCATAGAATCATAGAAACTCTACAGTACAGAAAGAGGCCATTCGGCCCATCGAGTCTGCACCGACCACAATACCACCCAGACCCTACTCTCATATCCCTACATATTTTACCCACTAATCCCTCTAACCTACGCATCTCAGGACACTAGGGCAATTTTAACATGGCCAATCAACCTAACCCGCACATCTTTGGACTGTGGGAGGAAATCGGAGCACCCGGAGGAAACTCACGCAGACACGGGGAGAATGTGCAAACTCCACACAGACAGTGACCCAAGCCGGGAATCGAACCCAGGTCCCTGGAGCTGTGAGGCAGCAGTGCTAACCACTGTGCTACCGAGCCGCCCGTGTTACCAACTCAGTTACCAACTGAGAAACTGAACATTGCTGAATCGGGACATGTTGGAAAGTTTTTTGTCTTGTGCTCATCAGGGCAAACGCAAGAATACCAAATTTCAAAGGATCACTACAATTTATACGACAAGAAAAAAGGATGCCGGTTAGCAAGCCAACAGCAGAGGTGTCGCCATGGAGAAAGCCACGGGTTTTGCAAGCATGGGCTAGTCATGTATGATCTGCATCTGACCTGTTACAAACAACGAAGGAACATGCTGTTTGACTTGGTCATCCAGTCCTTGGGACGTATCTGGCACTGCACCATTTCATTCACTCCCAGTCCACAGAATCAAAGGACTAAATGCCTTCCCGCTTACTCCCATTGCATAGAATCCCACAGGAGCAAACCCTTTCCCTTTTAAAGAATGACAATGGTCTGGATTTTCCAGATAGCGGTGCAGTAAGGACTCTGACTTCGAAGTGTAACAATACTATGCTTTTAACAAATGCCTTTCAGCCATGTTTCTTGTGCAGGGTCTGGCCTAAGCACCCGGGGCCATTTAATCTGGATCCAGAAGCACTGTACTGATACTGAAAGAGCATAATTGATCTTAATTGCAACTGTGCTTGTTTGAATCTGAACTATTTTGTTATTTTGCGTTTTCCCCTGGGATATTGTAGAGTAGGGCTTGATTAGGTTGATTGGCAAGTAAGATCATATGACTGGGTACAGCTAGGTTTTCACAGAGAACAGAAGGCAGTCTGTCTTTTGGACTCTTTAGAGTGAGGTCACTTTCTCTGTATGTCTTATTTTGTCTGAAGTATAGACTGGAATCTGCCAAGAAATAAACTTTTTTTCTCTAAGATTCGACTGTTTGGGGGTGAAGCTTTCTCTGGAAGTTGCTGCTAAGAATAAGGAGACAGGATCTGCCTGGATCACTCTCCAGAATTGTCAAAAGGCTGGAAATCTAGCACCACATAAGCATCTTTGGTTTTGTGCTAATTCGTTCCAAAGAAAGGATTAAGTTTAAAAGTTAACGTTTATTTATTAGTCACAAGTAAGGCTTACATTAACACTGCAATGAAGTTATTGTGAAATTCCCCTAGTCACCACAGTCTGGCGCCTATTCGGGTCAATGCACCCAACCAGCACATCTTTCAGAATGTGGGAGGAAACCGGAGTACCTGGAGGAAACCCACGCAGACACGGGGAGAACGTGCAAACTCCACACAGACAGTGACCCAAGCCGGGAATCGAATCCGGGTCCCTGGCGCTGTGAAGCAGCAGTGTTAACCACTGATGTACTGTGCTGCCCTATCTCTATCTGGAGATACAGCTAAATTGGAATAATAGAGATAGTTAGCTGTTAAACAGTATATTTATGTCATGTTTGAGTATTTAAATTGGTAAAAGTTATGCTAATTATTTTTGTTATATTCTAACTGTGTTCATAAATAAACTTTGTTTGATATAAGCTTCCAAGTAAGCCACTTGAATGAAACCTCTCTGGAATTTAGAAGAATGAGGGGAGATCAAATTGAGGTTTACAAGATGATAAAAGGTATGGATAAAGTAGACGTGGAGCGGATGCTTCCTCTTGTGGGGCATTCTAGGACGAGAGGTCATAGTCTTAGGATAAGGGGCAGCAAATTTAAAACAGAGTTGAGGAGAAACTACTTCTCCCAAAGGGTTGTGAATCTGGAATTCGCTGCCCCAAAGTGCGGTGGATGCTGGGACAAATTTAAGGAGGAGTTGGACAGACTTTTAATTGGTAATGGGTTGAAGGGTTGTGGGGAGAAGGCAGAAAAATGGGGATGGGAGCATATCAGCCATGATCGATTGGCGGAGCAGACTCGATGGGCTGAATGGCCTAGTTCTGCTCCTATATCTTATGAACCTGGAGTGACCCCTTAAGCTCACCCTAATGCCAAAATCAAATGTAAAACTTAGGGTCTAGGCTAATTTCACAACATACCTTGGAAGTTTCTGATCCGGTCCTTCGCAAAAGAAAGCAGTCTGCAAAGATGGAGCAATTTTTGCAATGCCGACTTGTTTTTCTGGTGACAATTTCATCACAACCAACACCATTAGAAGTTTAACTTCCGGGCATAACTGGAGAATTATTGGATGGCAACACCAAGTACCCACAGACTTTCAATCTTCATTTCTCCCATTACCATCCCTTTTTCAATGCCCCACTCATCTCTTTTGTCGTTTTATCATTCACGCTCTCCATCCTTCACCCTTGTGACGACAATAATCTCTCCCTCAATGTCAACAAAACGAAGGAGATTGTCATCGACTTCAGGAAGGATAGTGGAGAACATGCCCCGATCTACATCAATGGGGACGAAGTACAAACGGTTGAGAGCTTCATGTTTTTAGGTGTCCAGATCACCAACTACCTGTCCTGGTTTCCCCCCCATGCCGAGCTATAGTTAAGAAAGCCCACCAACGCCTCTACTTTCTCAGAAGACTAAGGAAATTTGGCATGTCAGCTACGACTCTCACCAACTTTTACAGATGCACCATAGAAAGCATTCTTTCTGGACGTATCACAGCTTGGTATGGCTCCTGCTCTGCCCAAGACTGCAAGAAACTACAAAGGGTCGTGAATGCAGCCCAATCCATCACGCAAACCAGCCTCCCATCCACTGACTCTGTCTAGACTTCCCGCTGCCTCGGAAAAGCAGCCAACATAATCAAGGACCCCACGCACCGCGGACACACTCTCTTCCACCTTCTTCCATTGGGAAGAAGGTACACAAGTCTGGGGTCACGTACCAACCGACTCAAGAACAGTTTCTTCCCTGCTGCCATCAGACTTTTGAATGGACCTACCTCGCATTAAGTTGATCTTTCTCTACACCCTAGCTATGACTGTAACACTACATTCTGCACTCTCTCCTTTCCTTCTCTATGAACGATATGCTTTGTCTGTATAGCACGCAAGAAACAATACTTTTCACTGTTTGCCAATACCTGTGACAATAATAAATCAAATCAAATCAAACCCTAGCTATGACTGTAACACTACATTCTGCACCCTCTCCTTTCCTTTTCTATGAACGGTATGCTTTGTCTGTATAGCGCACCAGAAACAGTACTTTTCACTGTACACACAGTGTCTAACTTCTCTAAGTTCTGATTGAAGGTTATCAAATTCAAATGTGAACTCTGTTTCTTTCGCCACAGATGTTTCCTGGCTTGAACCATAGAACCATAGAAAATTACAGCTCAGAAACAGGCCTTTTGGCCCTTCTTGTCTGTGCCGAACCATTTTTCTGCCTAGTCCCACTGACCTGCACCTGGACCATATCCCTCCACACCCCTCTCATCCATGAACCCGTCCAAGTTTTTCTTAAATGTTAAAAGTGAGCCTGCATTTACCACTTCATCTGACAGCTCATTCCACACTCCCACCACTCTCTGTGTGAAGAAGCCCCCCCTAATATTCCCTTTAAACTTTTCCCCCCTCACCCTTAACCCATGCCCTCTGGTTCTTTTCTCCCCAAGCCCTCAGTGGAAAAAGCCTGCTTGCATTCACTCTATCTATACCCATCATAATTTTATACACCTCTATCAAATCTCCCCTCAATCTTCTACGCTCCAGGGAATAAAGTCCCAACCTATTCAACCTTTCTCTGTAACTCAGTTTCTCAAGTCCCGGCAACATCCTTGTGAACCTTCTCTGCACTCTTTCAACCTTATTAATATCCTTCCTGTAATTAGGTGACCAAAACTGCACACAATAATCTAAATTCGGCCTCACCAATGTCTTGCCGCGCACTTCCACCATTTTTCCTTTCAGTTTCAGACAGTCCTTACCTTGGTTATACCAGCTGTGAAGCTGGAGATCCTCACACGTAGAACTTGGAAAGTACTTGCACTTTCACATCCTGGGAGTCGATCACACATCACAATCTCCACAGCTTCTCTCCAGTGGACTGCCACCCAAACCAACATAGAAGATAGGAGCAGGAGGCCATTCGGCCTTCGAGCCTGCTCCGCCATTCATCACCATCATGGCTGATCGTCCAACTCAATAGCCTAATCCTGCTTTCTCCCCATAACCTTTGATCCCATTCGCCCCAAGTGCTATATCCAGCCGCCTCTTGAATACATTGAATGTTTTGGCATCAACTACTTCCTGTGGTAATGAATTCCACAGGCTCACCACTCTTTGGGGGAAGAAATGTCTCCTCATCTCTGTCCTACACACCATTTGCCTTCTTTACCGCCTGCTGCACCAACATGCTTACCTTCAGCGACTGGTGCACAAGGGCACCAGTCGTAAAGAGTGCCTTTGGTACATTGGCCTTTATAAATCGGAGTATCGAGTATAAAAGTTGGAGTCTTATGGTAAGGTTATATAAGGCATTGGTGAGGCCGAATTTGGAGTATTGTGTACAGTTTTGGTCACCTAATTACAGGAAGGATGTAAATAAGGTTGAAAGAGTGCAGAGAAGGTTCACAAGGATGTTGCCGGGACTTGAGAAGCTGAGTTACAGAGAGAGATTGAATAGGTTGGGACTTTATTCCCTGGAGCGTAGAAGATTGAGGGGAGATTTGATAGAGGTGTATAAGATTTTGATGGGTATAGATAGAGTGAATGCAAGCAGGCTTTTTCCGCTGAGGCTAGGGGAGAAAAAAAACCAGAGGGCATGGATTAAGGGTGAAAGGAGAAAAGTTTAAAGGGAATATTAGGGAGGGGCTTCTTCACGCAGAGAGTGGTGGGAGTGTGGAATGAGCTGCCGGATAAAGTGGTAAATGCGGGGTCACTTTTAACATTTATAAAAACTTGGACGGGTTCATGGATGAGAGGGGTGTGGAGGGATATGGTCCAAGTGCAGGTCAGTGGGACTAGGCAAAAAATGGTTCGGCACAGACAAGAAGGGCCAAAAGGCCTGTTTCTGAGCTGTAATTTTCTATGGTTCTATGGTTCTATGGCACCCAGGTCTATCCCGAATCCTCAGATTGTGACCCCTGGTTCTGGACTCCCCCACCATCGGGAACAGCCTCCCTGCATCTACCCTGTCTAGTCCTGTTAGAATTTTATAAGTCTCTATGAGATCCCCCCTCATTCATCTGAACTCCAGCGAAAACAATCCTAACCGAGTCAATCTCTCCTCATACATCAGTCCCGCCATCCCCGGAATCAGCCTGCTAAACCTTCGCTGCACTCCCTCCAGAGCAAGAACATCCTTCCTCAGAAAAGGAGACCAAAACTGCACACAATACTCTAGGTGTGGCCTCACCAAGGCCGTGTATAATTGTAACAACACATCCCTGCTCCTGTACTCAAAACCTCTCACAATGAAGGCCAACACACCATTTGCCTTCTTTACCACTGCACCTGCATGCTTACCTTCAGCGACTGGTGCACAAGGACACCCAGGTCCCGCTGCACACTCCCCTCTCCCACTTTATAGCCACTCGGGTAGTAATCTGCCGCCTTGTTTTTGCTTCCAAAGTGACTCAATGGTCAAACAGCTCAGAATTCACAGGTTATCAATCTTAATTCGATGAGACGCAACCAGTCCTTGGGTCAGTTAAGCTCCAGTTCAGAGAAGATGCGATAATTATCCACACAATGCGACGCAGATCTTTCACAGTCCTGTAAACCAGAGCAAACTGAACAAGCATATTCCCACCTCCTCCTGTTTGGCATCAGCTTTGGAGCTGAATTGCAGACACTGGCTCAGATTGTAACCGTTTACTTACTTGCAGTGCTGTGCAACTCGAGTCCTAACGCCCCCAAAGGCTTCCTTTGGTCGAATATTGCTTACTCCATGGCTCCCTTTCTCAGCTTTATATTCCCTGGCACTATACCTTCGCCACAGCACTTGCTATTCATAGCGCAGGGCAAGGTATTTGAAAGGGGAGATGACAACATCATTACTACTGGATTCTTTACCATCTCAGCCTTCAACAGAGGCCATATAAATAATGCATCTCTCCCATACACAAGGACAAAACCTGAGAGAGGCAGTTTTACACTCTTTCTATTGAATAAGAATGCTGCCAGGCAGCACAGAATCCCTACTGTGCACAAGGCAGCCATTTGGCCCATCAAACTTGCACCGTCAACAATACCACCCAGGTCCTATCCCCGTCACCCTCTCCCCCTCCGTATTTACCCCCTTGAGGGGTAATTTAGCACAGCCAATCCATCCAACCTGCACATCTTTGGATATGGGGGCAGCACGGTGGCTCAGTGGGTTAGCACTGCTGCCTCACAGCGCCAGGGACTCGGGTTCGATTCCCGGCTTGGGTCACTGTCTGTGCGGAGTCTGCACATTCTCCCAGTGTCTGCGTGGGTTTCCTCCGGGTGCTCCGGTTTCCTCTCACAGTCCAAAGATGTGTAGGTTAGGGGAATTGGCCATGCTAAATTGCCCCTTAGTGTCCAAAGATATGCGGGTTAGGGGGATCAGCCATACTAAATTGTCCCTTAGTGTCCGAAGATGTGTAGGTTAGGGGAATTGGCCATGCTAAATTGCCCCTTAGTGTCAGGGGAACTTAGCTAGGGTAAATGCATGGGGTTACAGGGATAGGGCCTGGTTGGGATTGTGGTCGGTGCGATGGGCCAAATGGCCTCCTCCTGCACTGTAGGATTCTATGAAACCGGAGCACCCGGAGGAAACCCACGCAGACACGGGGAGAACATGCAGACTCCGCACAGACAGTGACCCGAGGCCGGGAATCGAACCCGAATCCCTGGCGCCGTGAGGCAGCAGTGCTAACCCACTGTGTCACCATAAAGGTGACTTCCAAGGGTTAACACACAAAGCCAAAACAGAGACACGCAAAACCTTCGTCACATCTTAGCTGTCAACTAAATGTCTAGAAATAATCAAGGATATGGCGAGGGATGTCAGCTCTCTGCGCACCTACGAGAAGTCTTCTTCCCTCAGAACTCTCTGGCTGCCTCGACAAAAGAATAGGCCAGCATTTCCTCGAGTGATTTATTTCTCTATGAACCCAGGACTGCACACGTAGGCTGGATACAGGCTTCCAAAATAAAAGCGACGCTTCTCCAAAGCAACACCTGCAGCAGCTCGCAGCCGCCAGCTTTCAGCCTGCTGAGTGTGAAGAGTTTGCACAGAGATGCTGAAAGGATTGCGTATTTCAATTGTGTGTGCACTGGATTCCATAGGCAGCTGTCTCCAGCTACCTGGCCATGGTCACTGAGTGACGTCGCCTGAACCAGGGCTCAAGGTGCTTGACCAGGACGAGTGGAACACGTCTACCTGGTCTTGTTTTCACTGCATGCCCACATATGGGGGAGGCAGTGGCACAGTGGAATTGTCATTGGACGAGCAACCCAGAGTAATGGGGACCCGGGTTCGAATCCCGCCACAGCAGATGGTGGAATTTGAATTCAATAAAAAAATACCTGGAATTAAGAATCTACTGATTGTTGGAAAAATCCATCCAGTTCACTAATGTCCTTTAGGGAAGGAAATCTGCCATCCTTACCCGGTCTGGCCTACATGTGACTCCAGAGCAAAGTGGTTGACTCTCAACTGCCCTCAAAGATAAATAGGGATGGGCAATAAATGTTGGCCCAGCCATGACCATGATCCATTAAAAAAAACTCAACATAAATGTGGATGCTGTAAAGGGTGGGTGATACACTCTATCCGATTACCATCTGTACAATGACTCTGGGTAGCACTATGTGTCGGGAAGCTGCGTTACGACATCAGGTGCATGGAAACATCATTCCCTGCAAGTTCGTTCCCCCCCCCACTGCTCCCCACAAGTCGCACACTATCCAAACTTGGACGTATGTCGCCGTTCCGCCACTATCATTGGGTCAAAATCCCGGAACACCTTCCCAACTATGGCGCTTCACTTCTCATTAGCGGTTAGAGAAGGCAGTTTCTCCAAGGCAACTCAGGACGGACACTTGCTGCTTGTATTTCTAGCAAAACCCTAGAGGAATCGAACCCGGGTCCCTGCGCTGTGAGGCAGCAGTGCTAACTGTACCATTATAAAGGTGACTTCCAAGGGTTAACACACAAAGCAAAAATTGAGACACACAAAACCTTCGTCACATCTTAGCTGTCTAGAAATGATCAAGGATATGGCGAGGGATGTCAGCTCTCTGCGCACCTACGAGAAGTCTTCTTCCCTCAGAACACTCTGGCTGCCTCGACAAAAGAATAGGCCAGCATTTCCTCGAGTGATTTATTTTTCTATGAATCCAGTACTGCACACGCAGGCTGGATACAGGCTTCCAAAATAAAAGTGACGCTTCTCCAAAGCAACACCTAGAATGATAGAATAGCATAGAATCCTACAGTGCCATTCGGCCCATCGAGCCTGCACCGACCACAATCCCACCCAGGCCCTATCCCCGTAACCCCATGTATGTACCCTGCTAATCCCCCTGAACACTAAGAGGCAATTTAGCATGGCCAATCAACCTAACCCGTACGTCTTTCGGACTGTGGGAGGAAACCGGAGGAAACGGGGGAGAACATGCAGATTCCATACGGACAGTGACCCGAGCTGGGAATGGAATCCAGGTCCCTGGCACTGTGAGGCAGCAGTGCTAACCACTGTGCCACCTAAAGGCAAACTTGTGTCAGCTGCCGCTCAATTGGTGGTACTCACGGCTCGGAGTCACGAGGTCTCCTGGTTCTAATCCCGCTCTAGGATTTGAGTGTGACATCCAGCTTGACACTCCAATGAAACTTTCTGGGAGCGGTGCTCTGTGCCACCTTTCACACTAATGTTAAACCAAGGCCTCATCTGCCTCTTGGGTAGATGTGAACAATCCCATGTTACTATCTGGAAGAGGACCATGGGTCCTGGCCAATATATGTCCCTCAATCAACACCACAAAAGATATCGGATCATCAGCACATTGCTGTTTGTGGGAGCTTTCTGTGTGCAAATTGGCTCCAGTGTTTCCTATAATCATAGAATCCCTACAATGCAGAAAGGGGCCATTTGAGTCTGCACCAACCACAATCCCATCCAGGTCCTACCCCCGTATCCCCACACATTTACCCTGCTAAAATCCCCCTGACACTAGGGTCAATTTGGTTTGGTTGAATCCACCTAACGTGCCCAGCTTTGGAGTCAGAGAGTCATAGAGGTTTATAGCATGGAAACAGGCCCTTTGGCCCAACTTGTCCATGCCGCCCTTTTTTTTAAAACCCCTAAGCTAGTGCCAATTGCCCGCATTTGGCCCATATCCCTCTATACCCATCTTACCCATGTAACTGTCTAAACTCTTTTTAAAAGACAAAATTGCACCGCCTCTATTAATACCTCTGGCAACTTGTTCCAGACACACACCGCCCCAAGTGAAACAATTGCCCCTCTGGACCCTTTTGTATCTCTCCCCTCTCACCTTAACCTATGCCCTCTAGTTTTAGACTCCCCTACCTTTGGGAAATGATATTGACTATCTAGCTGATCTATGCCCCTCATTATTTTTAGACCTCTATAAGATCACCCCACAGCCTCCTACGCTCCAGAGAAAAAAGTCCCAGTCTATCCAGCCTCTCCTTATAACTCAAACCATCAAGACCCGGTAGCATCCTAGTAAATCTCTTGTGCACTCTTTCTAGTTTAATAATATCCTTTCTATAATAGGGTGACCAGAACCGTCCACATTATTCCAAGTGTGGCCTTACCAATGTCTTGTACAACTTCAACAAGACGTCCCAACTCCTGTATTCAATGTTCTGACCAATGAAACCAAGCATGCCGAATGCCTTCTTCACCACTCTGTCCACCTGTGACTCCACTTTCAAGGAGCTATGAACATGTACCCCTAGATCTCTTTGTTCTGTAACTCTCCCCAACGCCCTACCATTAACTGAGTAAGTCCTGCCCTGGTTCAATCTCCCAAAATGCATCACCTCGCATTTATCTAAATTAAACTCCATCTGCCATTCGTCAGCCCACTGGCTCAATCGATCAAGATCCCGTTGCAATCCGAGATAACCTTCTTCACTGTCCACTATGCCGCCAATTTTGGTGTCATCTGCAAACTTATTAACCATTCCTCCTATATTCTCATCCAAATCATTAATATAAATGACAAATAACAGTGGACCCAGCACTGATCCCTGAGGCACACCGCTGGTCACAGGCCTCCAGTTTGAAAAACAGCCCTCTACAACCACCCTCTGGCTTCTGTCAAGAAGCCAATTTTGTATCCATTTAGATACCTCATCCTGGATCCCGTGAGATTTAACCTTATGTAACAATGTACCATGCGGCACGGTGGCACAGTGGTTAGCACTGCTGCTTCACAGCTCCAGGGACCTGGGTTCGATTCCCGGCTTGGGTCACTGTCTGTGTGGAGTTTGCACATTCTCCTCGTGCTCCGGTTTGCTCCCACAGTCCAAAGATGTGCGGGTTAGGTTGATTGGCCATGCTAAAATTGCCCCTTAGTGCCCTGAGATGCGTAGGTTAGAAGGATTAGCGGGTAAAATATGTAGGGATAAGAGGGTAGGGCCTGGGTGGGATTGTGGTCGGTGCAGACTCGATGGGCCAAATGGCCTCTTTCTGCACTGTAGGGTTTCTATGATTCTATGCGGTACCTTGTCAAAGGCCTTGCTAAAGTCCATGTAGACAACATCAACTGCACTGCCCTCATCTACCTTCTTGGTTACCCCTTCAAAAAACTCAATCAAATTTGTGAGACATGATTTTCCACTCATGAAGCCATGCTGACTGTCCTGATCAGTCCTTGCATCTCTAAATGCCTTAAATCTTGTCTCTCAAAATACCTCTTAACAACTTACCCACTAAAGATGTGAGGCTCACTGGCATGTAGTTCCCAGGCACAACATTTGCCACCCTCCAATCTTCAGGCACCTCACCTGTGACTAACGATGATTCAAATATCTCTGCTCGGGGACCCGCAATTTCCTCCCTAGCCTCCCACAATGTTCTGGGATACACTTGGAGTGTGGGAGGAAACCGGAGCACAGGGAGGAAACCGGAGCACAGGGAGGAAACCCATGCAGACATGGATAGAACGCGCAAACTCCACACATCAGTGACCCGGGGCCGGAATTGAACCTGGGTCCCTGGTGCTGTGATGCAGCAGTGCTAACCACTGTGCCACCGTGCCACCCTGCATTACAACAGTGACTACACTTCGAAAAGTATTTCATTGACTGAAACATTTTGAGGCGTCTGGCTGTAAAGTGGGAGAGGGGAGTGTGCAGCGGGACCTGGGTGTCCTTGTGCACCAGTCGCTGAAGGTAAGCATGCAGGTGCAGCAGGCGATAAAGAAGACAAATGGTATGTTGGCCTTCATTGTGAGAGGTTTCGAGTACAGGAGCAGGGATGTGTTGTTGCAATTATACAGGGCCTTGGTGAGGTCACACCTAGAGAATTGTGTGCAGTTTTGGTTGCGAAAGGCACAATGTTAATGCGAGTTTTTCCATTGATTTTCATTGTCAGACAGTGAATGCAAAAGAAAACACATTCTTATTGCTGCCTCACTGCCCAAAAGAACTGAACCCTGGTCGGCAATGTTCTTTTGCCCCAATACAAGTTTATAGACGAAGTGGCTTACAGCATGTTAATGCAGCCCGAACAACATGTACACATTGGTTACAGTGCTTGCAATAAGAGAACTCCAGCCAGAACTGGCATGACCCATAAATGTCAATAACCCTTATGTATTTTTCACAGCACGCTGCAGTCTGCACTGAACCAGACACGGTCTTTCAACTGAATAGAATGGAGTTGGTGAAATGCTGCACACAACAATCTCCTCAGCTTTGATCAGTCCTACTGAGGCTAGATTAAAAAGATGTGGCAGCAGATAAGCAGTGGAAAACATTTAAAGGATTAATTTGTAATGCGCAAACAAGCACGCACAAAGTAAAAACTCCCACAGGAAAAGTGGCCTAAGCTTGGCTGACAAGAGAAGGCTGCATTAGACTAAAGGAAGATATTGCTAAACATCCGAGGACTGGGAGGATTTTAAAATTCAGGAAAGAAAGGCCAAGAAATTGGTACAGTGAGAGAAACTGGAATATGAGAGCAAACTAGCTCAAAGCCAGTGAAGATTAGTTAATGGATGTAAACAGAGAGTAGGAATATATTGGTCATTTCCAGGATGGCAGGTTGTAACCCCTGGGGTATTGCAAGGATCGATGCTTGGGTTCCAGCTGTTCGCTATCTAAATCAATGCAGGGACTGAGTATAACGTGACCAGGCTTGTTGACAATACAAAGTTTGGAGGAGAAGTAAGCTGTGAGGAGGACACAAAATGAGTGGGCGAGAACATGGCAGAGAATGTGGAGAAATGTTGAGTTTATCCAACATGGTAGGACAAAGAGAAAATTGTTTTTAAATGGTGAGAGACTGGGAAATGTTAGTATTCAGAGGGACCTGGGTGTCCTTGTATATGACTCTCAGGAAGTTAACATGCAGCCAAAGCAAGTAATTAGGCATGCAAATTGCATGTGTTGTTACAAAGGAATTGGAGCAGAAGAGTAAAGGCATCTTATTGATGTCCATTCTGGATGTATCAGAGCTTGGTATGGTTCCTGCTCTGTCCAAGACCGCAAGAAACTACAAAGGGTTATGAACATAGCCCAATTCATCAGGCAAACCAGCCTCCCATCCATTGACTCTGTCTGCACTTCCCACTGCCTCAGAAAAGCAGCCAGCATAATCAAGGACCCCATGCACCCCGGACATTCTCTCATCCAAGTTCTTCCATCGGAAAACCAATCGGCTCAAGAGCAGCTTCTTAGAATCATAGAATCCCTACAGTGCAGAAGGAGGCCATTTGGCCCATCGAGTCTGCCCCAATAACAATCCCATCCAGTCCCTATTCCCATAACCCCACATATTTACCCTGCTAATCCCTCTAACCTGCACATCCTGGGACACTAAGGGGCAATTTAGCATGGCCGACGCACCTAACCCGCACACCTTTAGACCGTGGGAGGAAACCGGAGCACCGGGAGGAAACCCACGCAGACACGGGGAGAATGTACAAAATCCACACAGACAGTGACCCAAGCCGGGAATTGAACCCAAGTCCCTGGCGCTGTGAGGCAGCAGTGCTAACCACTATGCCACCATGCCTTCCCTGCTGCTATCAGACTTTTGAATGGACCTACCTGATATTAAGTCGCTCTTTCTCTACACCCTAGCTATGACTGTAACACAACAATCTGCACCCTCTCCTTTCCTTCTCCTCTATGTACTCTATGAACTGTATGCTTTTTCTGTATAGCACGCAAGAAACAATACTTTTCACTGCATCCCAATACATGTGACACTAATAAATCGAATCAAATATTGTAATGGCATGGAGTCTTGGTGGGACCACATCGTGTCCTGAAATACATATCTTGGAGGGAGTTCAACAAATATATACTAGACTGCTTCCCAGGAGAATGGGATGGTCTTACAAGGAAAGTTTGAGGAGATTAGACAGATATTCCATGGAGTTTAGAAAATTTAGAGGTGAATTTATTGAAATAGGTTTAGTTTTTTAGGGGCTTAACAGGGGATAAGTTGAGACAATATTTCCCCTGGCTGGGGAATCTAGAAGACAGGGTTACAGTCTCAGAATAAGTGATCTGCCATTTAGTACCGAGATGAGGAGAAATTTCTTCAAGAAGATTGTGAATCTTAGAAATCATGTACCCCGGAGGGTTGTGAATGCTCAGTCATTGAGTATATTCAAGTCAGAGATTGATACATTTTAGGATACTAAAGAAACTAAGGGACCCGAGGATAATGTGGCAATGTGTAGCTGAAATAGATCAGGCATACTCTCAATGAACGGTGGTGCCAGAGCTTGAGGGGCTGAATGGCCTACGCCTGCTCCTACTTTGCTCCAACTGCATTTTCAAGTTTGCTGATGACACCACCATAGTGGGTCAGATCTCAAACAATGACGAGACAGAGTACAGCAAAGAGATAGAGAATCTGGTGAACTGGTGCGGTGACAATAATCTCTCCCTCAATGTCAACAAAACGAAGGAGATCGTCATCGACTTCAGGAAGCGTAAAGGAGAACATGCCCCTGTCGACGTCAACGATGATGGAGTGGAAGTGGTCGAGAGCTTCAAGTTTCTCGGTGCCCAGATCACCAACAACCTGTCCTGGTCCCTCCAACCTGGCGCGATAGCTAACAAAGCCCACCAATGCCTCTACTTTCTCAGGAGGCTAAGGAAATTCTGTATGCCCACTACAACTCTTGCCAATTTTTACAGATGCACCACAGAAAGTTTCCTTTCCGGATGTATCACAGCTCGGTGTGGCTCCTGCTCTGCCCAAGAAACTACAAAGAGTTGTGAACATAGCCCAGACCATCAGTCAAGCCAGCCTCCCATCCATTGACTCCGTCTACACTTGCTACTGCCTCGGAAAAGCAGGCAGCATAATTAAGGACCCCATGCACCCCGGATATTCTCTCTTCCAAAGATGCAAAAGTCTGGGAACACATGCCAACCGACTCAAGAACAGCTTCTTCCCTGCTGCCATCAGACTTTGGAATGGACCTAACATATATTAAGCTGATCTTTCTCTACACCCAATTTGTAACTGTAACACTACTTGCTGCATCCTCTCCTTCTCCTCTATGTACTCTATGAACAGTATGTTTTGTCTGTATAGCGCATGAAACAATACTTTTCACTGTATCCCAGTACATGTACCAATAATAAATCAAATCAAATTTCTTATGTTCTTAGTGGTACATTTTTCAGCTCCCAGCAATTGGAAAGGATTGAGCCAACTAGCTTCAACTTTAAGACCTTGCGTTCCTACCTTCCATTACGTAGACCAGCGAGCCCACATCTCCCTCTTCAATGATGTAGCTGTCCTGGGTGTACTCCACCGGGTACATGCAGTCCACAATCTCCTGGATCTGAGACATCTCCAAATTCTTCATGAAGTCATTCTCCAAGATGGCATCCTTGATCAGCTCCTTCGACCTGTGGCACAGAGCCAGAGACACGTCAAGGAGGGACACCGAGTAATCAACAGTACATTTAACTACTTAACTCACTGATGGATCCGAGACACAAGCCTCCACTTCCTGCAATGAGCTCCCAATCTCAAGCGGGCTGTCTAGTGAGTTCCCCATTGAAGACGGAGCAATTCCCCTTAACACTCCTTCTCTCAATTGGTTGTCCACCCTGATGTGGAGATGCCGGCGTTGGACTGAGGACTATCCAACCATTATCTTGCAATTGCGCCTCCGTCTATATATATGCCGTGTTTGTGAGCCCAACTCTCCACTCACCTGAGGAAGGAGCAGCGCTCCGAAAGCTCATGATTCCTGCTGGACTTGAACCTGGTGTTGTGAGACTTCTTACTGCACCCATAATCCCATAACACTGTGGAAATCTTGATGTTGAAATTATGACCCGGCCAATTCTTACCCATACTCAGCTTGGAATTCTGGGTTTTGAGCTTAGAAATTCGAGGCAAGCACTGTTTTGCATAAACAGAAGCTTTCATGGTCACACAGCTGTGAATTGTCTTTGAAAGCTGGAGACTGCTTGTACCTCTTTTTTAATAACAAAAGATAACCGAGCTCTCGTATTGTTAGTAACAGCTGATTTTTTAGTTGTTGTTCAGTCGAATGCTGCAAGGTTTTTGGATCTGCCTGCGAAGTCAGTCCCCAACTCTTCCTCTCTCTCCCTCTTAAGTAATCCTCTTTCTTTTCTCTTATGTTAATTTCAAGTTATATTCAATAAATCATTTCTTTAAAATCGCCCACGATCTATTCAGAGGAATGAATGAATTCTACACCCACTCAAGATCCATTCATTCATTTCCAGGACTTAAGAACATAAGAACTAAGAGCAGGAATAGGCCATCTGGCCCCTCGGGCCTGCTCCGCCATTCAATAAGATCATGGCTGATCTTTTCGTGGACTCAGCTCCACTTACCCGCCCGCTCACCATAACCCTTAATTCCTTTACTGTTCAAAAATGTATCTATCTTTGCCTTAAAAACATTCAATGAGGTAGCCTCAACTGCTTCACTGGGCAGGGAATTCCACAGATTCACAACCCTTTGTGTGAAGAAGTTCCTCCTCAACTCAGTCCTAAATCTGCTTCCCCTTATCTTGAGGCCATGCCCCGCAAGTTCTGGTTTCACCTTTCAGTGGAAACAACTTCCCTACTTCTATCTTATCTATTCCCTTCATAATCTTATATGTTTCTGTAAGATCTCCCCTCATTCTTCTGAATTCCAATGAGTATAGCCCCAGTCTACACAGTCTCTCCTCATAAGCCAACCCTCTCAACTCTGGAAGCAACCTAGTGAATCTCCTCTGCACCCCCTCCAGTGCCAGTATATCCTTTCTCAAGTAAGGAGACCAAAACTGTACACAGTACACTTTAGACAGCTGCCACATGACCTCACTGTTTTTAAACTCCATCCCTCTAGCAAAGAAGGACAAAACTCCATTTGCCTTCTTAATTACCTGCTGCACCTGCAAACCAACTCCTTGTGATTCCTGCACAAGGAGCTCTGAGCTTCCAGAGCTCAGAAATCTTACTGAGTAGTTTTCCTCACCCTGAAAATGCAATCTTCTTAAACCCCAAGCTTCCTGCTATCGGAATCACATTCTGCTCCCTCTCACCTTTTTGCAACTATTCAAACATTGTACACCTTCTCGATTTGGAGAAAAAAAGTATCCGGCACTTTATTATGGAAATGTGGCCAAGTCGAATGCTGCTCAAGAAAGGGGCTGCATGAAATGTTCTGCAATTCTTCACCCAACAAACTGAGGAGAAGCTGGTACACCCAGCTATGTAATGACTTACAACTAGTGTGCATTGAACAAGCACCCAGGACTGACACTCGGTGGGATTTGTGATATCTGCATTCTCCCAAACCATCACCAGCTCTCCAAACATTCTGTTTCTTCAGTTCTGGCCTCTTGTCCATTCTCCAACCTTCATTCTCCAACAAAAGGCAACAACGCAGCAGCTGCCGCAGCCCTGAGATCTGGAATCATCCCTGTGCACTTTCAGCCTCTCCAACTCCCTCCTATTTTACAGAGTCAAGAGGTTTACAGCATGGAAACAGGCCCTTTAGCCCAACTTGTCCATGCCACCTTTTTTTTAAACCACTAAGCTAGTCCCAATTGCCTGCGTTTGGCCCAGATCCCTCTATACCCACCGTACTCATGTAACTGTCTAAATGCTTTTTAAAAGACAAAATTGTACCCGCCTCTACTACTGCCTCTGGTAGCTCGTTCGAGGCACTCACTACCCTGTGTGTGAAAAAAATTGCCCCTCAAGACCCTTTTGTATCTCTCCCCTCTCACCTTAAACCTATGCCCTCTAGTTTTAGACTCCCCTACCTTTGGGAAAAGATCTTGACTATCTTGCTGATCTATGCCCCTTTTTATTTTGTAGACTTCTATAAGATCACCCCTAAGCCTCCTACTCTCCAGGGAAAAGAGTCCCAGATTATCCAGCCTCTCCTTATAACTCAAACCATCAAGTCCCGGTAGCATCCTAGTAAATCTTTTCTGCACTCTTTCTAGTTTAATATATCATTTCTATAATAGGGTGACCAGAACTGTACACAGTATTCCAAGTGTGGCCTTACCAATGTCTTGTACAACTTCAACAAGACGTCCCAACTCCTGTATTTAATGTTCTGACCAATAAAACCAAGCATGTCGAATGCCTTCTTCACCACTCTGTCCACCTGTGACTCCACTTTCAAGGAGCTATGAACATGTACCCCTAGATCTCTCTGTTCTATAACTCTCCCCAACGCCCTACCATTAATTGAGTATAAAAGCTGGAGTCTGATGTTGCAGCTGTATAGAACGCTGGTTAGACCACATTTGGAGTATGGCATCCAGTTCTGGTCACCGCACTACCAGAAGGACGTGGAGGCGTTAGAGAGAGTGCAGAGAAGGTTTACCAAGATGTTGTCTGGTATGGAGGGTCTTAGCCATGAGGAGAGATTGGGTAAACTGGGCTTGTCTCCCTGGAAAGATGGAGAATGAGGGGAGACCTAATAGAGGTGTACAAAATTGTGAAGGGTATAGATAGAGTGAACAGTGGGAAGCTTTTTCCCAGGTTGGAGGTGACGATCACGAGGGGTCACGGGCTCAAGGTGAGAGGGGCGAGGTATAACTCAGATATCAGAGGGACGTTTTTTTTACACAGAGTGGTGGGGGCCTGGAATGCGCTGCCAAGTAGGGTGGTGGAGGCAGACACGCTAGCATCATTTAAGACTTACCTGGATAGTCACATGAGCAGCCTGGGAATGGAGGGATACAAACGAATGGTCTAGTTGGACCAATGAGCGGCACAGGCTTGGAGGGCCGAAGGGCCTGTTTCCTGTGCTGTACTGTTCTTTGTTCTTTTCTTTCTTTGAGTAAGTCCTGCCCGGATTCAATCTACCAAAATGCATCACCTCGCATTTATCTAAATTAAACACCATCTGCCATTCGCTCGCCCACTGGCCCAAAAGATCCGAGCAATTTGCTCAAATGTTTAGTCATTTATCCTTTGGTTTGGTCCAATTTACATTCCTGAGTCAACCCATGGACATTTTTCTATGTTATAGCTGCCATATATATGCAAAATGTTGCTACTCTTTAACCGTTGAAAGAGATTGGACAATTGTTAATGGGGCTTTTGCAATACAAAGTCACTGAAAGGCTAAGATACTCATGTTCAAATCATGGAATGGTTCCAACAAAGGAACCATTTGGCCCACCGTGTCCATGCTAGCTCTATTCAGCTAGCTCTACACCCCTCCCCTTGTCCCGTAGCTCTTTCCTCTTTGGATAATAATCCAATTCTCTTATTACAGCAATGATTGAATCTGCCTCCATCACATTCTCAGGCACTGCACTCCAGGTCTGTGTAAGAATGGTTTTCCTTGGGTCATCACTGGTTCTTTTGCCAATCTAGGGGACGTGATGGCCCAGTGGCATTATCGCTCGACTATTAATCCAGAAATGCAGCTAATGCTCTGGGGACCCGGGTTCGAAGCCCGGCACGGCAGATGGTGGAAATTGAATTCAATAAAAAATATCTAGAATTAAGAATCTACTGATGACCATGAAACCATTGTTGGAAAAACCCATCTGGTTCAGTAATGTCCTTTAGGGAAGGAAATCTGCAGTCCTCACCCGGTCTGGCCTACATGTGACTCCAGAGCCACAGCAATGTGGTTGACTCTCAACTGCCCTCCAAGGGTAACTAGGGATGGGCAATAAATGCTGGCCAGCCAGCGACGCCCATGTCCCATGAATGAATAAAAATAAAATCACCTTGTTGAGATAGGTGAGAGAGAAAAATGGAGGGAAAGTGAGTCAGTGCTGGCAAACTAAGGGGTTAAAGGCATTAAGACTGTAATAAGGGATGGATGCCAAGAATGTTGAGGTTCTGAGGAAGAATTATTGGAGGAACAGATGGTGGAATGAACCAGAATTTCAACACAATGAAGGGACAGGGAGCAGGATAGGTGTGTAGGATGGAACATTTGGAGATAAGGAGGAAGAACAGGAGAAAGTTCAGAGAAACACAAATCATTGTGGCAGCAACGAAAGAGAGAGGGAGAGAGAGACGGAGTCAGTTTACATCAATAAATCAGATTATCTCATCAGAATCCCATTGCTGTTGGTGGAAGCTTGCTTGGCACTAACTACCTGCCTCGCTTCCCATCTGACAACAGTGGTCACGTTTCAGAAGTACTCCTTTAGCTGTAAGACACGTCGGGAGATTCTGAGGCAACAAAATAAATTCAAGTCTTCACTTTTACTCCACGGGCTCTCTCTCTCAAGGAGCTTTCCGATTGGGTTTCCTCCTAATTAGACAGCCTGACTGATTTGATGGAGTCTGCACTGGGAGTTTAATGAGTTCTGACACTAGTTGAGCTCAAACACTCAAACCATCCCCAGGGCAAGCTCTGAAACACCATGTGCATAAAACATGAAAGAAGCACTGATCCATTCACCTTGAAGACAGTAGCTCAAAGGGATGGGGCATAAGTATTGATTGGATCAACATCAATAGTAAAACTTTTTACTTCTGAAACTGCACAATCTCTCGTTAGCAAATTAATAGCCGGTGGGAAGCAGTAAGTTAACTCCAGCGTGGGGGACACTGTTTCGAGATTCTGTTCTTTTCTGGACACAAAGGCTACTTAATCAGTCTCTCAGGTGCTGTTGCTGCCTAATTCTCAGAACACCGCATGGCAGGGGTGGGAAGAGTGGGGGGGGGCGATGAGATGAGGCACAGCAGAAGTGGTCCACATTACTGCGGATGCTGGAAATCCAAAACAAAATACCCAGCAGGTCAGGCAGCGTCTGTGGAGGGAGAAACGGAGTTAACGTTTCAGATTGATAACCTGTCAGCGAAACTGGGTAAAGTGCGAGGCAGAACAGATCCTAAGCAAGTACAGGGGTGAGGGAAAGGCCACCGGGGACAGATTTTATTTTTAATCATTCGTGGGGCATGGGCGTCACTGGCTGGTCAGCATTTATTGCCCATCCCTAGTTACCCCTTGAGAAGGTGGTGGTGAGCCGCCATCTTGAATCGCTGCAGTCCATGTTCCGTGGGTTGACCCACAATGCCGTTAGGGAGGGAATTCCAGATATTTTGACCCAGCGACTGCGAAGGAACGGCCGATAAATTTCCATGGTGAGTGGCTTGGAGGGGAACTTGCAGGTGGTGGTGTTCCCCATGTGTCTGCTGTCCTTGTCCTTCTAGATCCAAGTGGTCGTGGGTTTGGAAGGTGCTGCCTAAGGATGAGTTGCTGCAGTGCATCTTGTAGATAGAACATAGAACAGTACAGCACAGTACAGGCCCTTCGGCCCTCGATGTTGTGCCGAGCTTTGGCCGAAACCAAGATCAAGCTATCCCACTCCCTATCATCCTGGTGTGCTCCATGTGCCTATCCAATAACCGCTTGAAAGTTCCTAAAGTGTCCGACTCCACTATCACAGCAGGCAGTCCATTCCACACCCCAACCACTCTCTGAGTAAAGAACCTACCTCGGACATCCCTCCTCTATCTCCCACCATGAACCTTATAGTTATGCCCCCTAGTAACAGTTACATTCACCCGAGGAAATAGTCTCTGAACGTCCACTCTATCTATCCCCCTTATCATCTTATAAACCTCTATTAAGTCGCCTTTCATCCTCCTCCGTTCCAAAGAGAAAAGCCCTAGCTCCCTCAACCTTTCCTCATAAGACCTACCTCCAAACCAGGCAGCATCCTGGTAAATCTCCTCTGCACTCTCTCCAATGCTTCCACATCCTTCTCATAGTGAGGTGACCAGAACTGCACACAATATTCCAAATGTGGTCTCACCAAGGTCCTGTACAGTTGCAGCATAACCCACGGCTCTTAAACTCCAACCCCCTGTTAATAAAAGCTAACACACTATAGGCCTTCTTCACGGCTCTATCCACTTGAGTGGCAACCTTCAGAGATCTGTGGGTATGGACCCCAAGATCTCTCTGTTCCTCCACATTCCTCAGAACCCTGCCGTTGACCCTGTAATCCGCATTCAAATTTGTCCTACCAAATTGAATCAGCTCGCACTTATCAGGGTTAAACTCCATCTGCCATTTCTCGGCCCAGATCTGCATCCGATCAATGTCTCTTTGCAGCCTACAACAGCCCTCCGCCTCATCCACTACTCCACCAATCTTGGTGTCATCCGCACACTGCTGCTACTGAGCGTCGGTGGGGGAAGGGAGAATGTAAGGATCTGTGAGAGGATGGAAGGCAGGGGAGATTAAATGATGGAGAAAGACACAAAAGAGATGGTACTGGAATGTTATAGAGATTCCGATGAAAGGTCATTGATCTGAAACTAACTTTGTCTCTCTCTCAGATCCTACTGAGGGCTTCCACCCACCACTTTCTCAACCCAGTTTTCATTTCTTCGCTCTTATTAATGGTTGGATGTTGAAGGAAGTGAACAGTTCTGCAAAATAAAGAGCATTGTGGGATGGAATGGACTCTTGCTCTGCACTTCACTCACACCAGCAACAAAGTATACTTTATGGTTACTCTCCTACACATTCAGGATCAACGCCAATGTTTGTATTTCTCTTACCATCAGCACAGTAACACTGGGTGGAAGAACACAGACATTAGGCTCCATCACAAGGAAGAGGCAGCTCTTTGTACGCGATGGTAATACCTGCGAACGGCTCTCAATTAACCCGACCACAAAATTACAGATCCCTTTGAATAGGCTTCCAATGGACAAAACTATTCCCTCTTCCCCCTCCCACTCCTCTCCTCATTATAAAACTTCTACAAATACTAAACCCTTCCCATTCACACGCACTATGTTAAATATTAACTGAACAAACCCCCTTTTCCATTTCTACCTACTTTTTAAAAAATGTATTAATGTCACAAGTAGGCTTACATTAACAATGCAATGAAATTACAGTGAAAATCCCCTAGTCGCCACACTCCGGCGCCTGTTCGGGTACACTGAGGGAGAATTTAGCACGGCCAATGTACCTAACCCGCACGTCTTTCGGACTGTGGGAGGAAAGCGGAGCGCCTGGAGAAAACCCACGCAGTCACGGGGGAAGAATGTGCAGATTCCGCACAGTGACCCAAGCTGGGAATCGAACCTGGGTCCCTGGCGCTGTGAGGCAGCAGTGCTAACCCCAACTCGCACAGGTTAGACCCCTTTCCCATTGACTCACTGCCTTCTGAAGAATTCCGACAAACTAAATTCTTTCCCATTTAATCCTTTTGGATAGAATTCCAAATGGACCAAACGGCTCCCTGCTCAATCCCACCCAAGCGAAAACCCAAACTGTCGATTCCCATTTCTGACACAAGGAACGCATTCAGGTAATAGATGGTGCCTTTCTGCTACGGTGGCATGGTGGCAGTGGTTAGCACTGCTGCCTCACAACACCAGGGGTCTGGTTCGATTCCCGGCTTGGGTCACTGTCTGTGTGGAGTTTGCAGGTTCTCCCCGTAACTGCGTGGGTTTCCTCCGGGTGCTCTGATTTCCTCCCACAGTCCAAAGATGTGCAGGTTAGGTGGATTGGCCCTGAGTGTCAGGGGGACTAGCTAGGGTAAATGCATGGGGTTGTGGGGATAGGGCCTGGGTGGGATTGTGGTCGGTGCAGACTCGATGGGCTGAATGGCCTCCTTCTACACAGTAGAGATTCTATGATTCAATGATTCAAGACTGCCACGATGCAGCAGGAAGTCAATGGGAAAGGGGTCTAACCTGTGCGAGTTGGGGTTAGCACCGCTGCCTCACGGCGCCAGGGACCCGGGTTCGATTCCCAGCTTGGGTCACTGTCTGCGCGGAGTTTGCACGTTCTCCCCGTGTCTGCGTGGGCTTCCTCCGGGTGCTCCGGTTTCCTCCCACAGACCGAAAGACATGATGGTGACAGAGATAGGCAACAACCCGCTACTACTCCATACAAAGCTCCAGATGTTTCTTTTCAACCTCTTAGATCCAAACTGAGAAGGAGGTTTCCTTTGCATGCTGCACCTCTTGATAGACTGGAATAAGGTCACACTCCAGATAGGACAGTGCCTTGGGACAGCTCCCTACCTTAAATGTACTATACAAGTTGTTACTGCTGTTAACATTTGGAATAGTGGGGATGGACTTTATGAAGATGTCATTTTTGGAAGCACTGGTGACATTGGATAATTCGTAGCGAAAAATAACAACAATAAGCAATGAATCAGCAGTGTGAATGAGTCTATAGAAATGGAACCTGATTGGAGATTTCAGCAACGGGTATTATTATGCTTGCAAACACTTTCTTTGTTTGAGAATTAGACTTAATGAATTATATTAATTTATTTATTAGTGTCACAAGTCGGCTTACATTAACACTGCATTGAGGTTACTGTGAAAATCCCCTAGTTGCCACACTCCGGCGCCTGTTCGGGTTACACTGGGGGAGAATTTAGCATCTAACCAGCACGTCTCTCGGACTGTGGGAGGAAACCAGAGCACCTGGAGGAAACCCACGCAGACACGGGGAGAATGTGCAAACTCCGCAGAGACAGTGATCCAAGCCGGGAATCGAACCCGGGTCCCTGGCGCTGTGAGGCAGCAGTGCTAACCACTGTGCCACCCCAATCCAAGGCACTGAAGCCCACGATGGTGTCTCCTTTGTAAGATAATGTCTATAGCGAGTGCGCCTTTCTTGAAATGGGTCTCATCAGTCCATGTAACCTCCAATTGGCTTGCCGCCCTCTTCCCAAGGGGCAAATAGGGATGGGCAATAAATGCTCACCTAGCCAGCGGCGCCCACGTCCTGTAAAAAGTTTTTAACAAAACTCAACGCATGAGTTCTGAGTATTATTGCCTTCAGCCATATTGCAGCCTTTAGCTAGCTTCCTGAACTATCCAGGGAGTCTCCTCTGTAACACTACCTTGCATCCGTCAGTGTTCAGCATGGGGATGACACCCCTCCACCCACCTCTCCACACCCCCCTAAAGACCATGTTGTAGCCTGCTAAACTAGTTAGTCTGGTTAGTCTGGTTAGTCTTACTTCGGTGGTCGGTAAGTTGATGGAAAAGGTCCTTAGGGATAGGATTTATGACCATTTAGAAAGATGCAGCTTAATCCGAGATAGTCAGCACGGATTTGTGAAGGGCAAGTCTTGCCTCACAAATTTGATAGAATTTTTTGAGGAGGTAACTAAGTGTGTTGATGAAGGTAGGGCAGTTGATGTCATATACATGGATTTTAGTAAGGCGTTTGATAAAGTCCCCCACGGTCGGCTTATGAAGAAAGTAAGGATGTGTGGGATAGAGGGAAGTTTGGCCGATTGGATAGGTAACTGGCTATCTAACAGAAGACAGAGGGTGGTGGTGGATGGAAAATTTTCGGACTGGAAACCGGTTACCAGCGGAGTGCCACAGGGATCAGTGCTTGGTCCTCTGCTATTTGTAATTTTTATAAATGACTTGGAGGAGGGGGCTGAAGGGTGGATCAGTAAATTTGCTGATGACACCAAGATTGGTGGAGTAGTGGATGAGGTGGAGGGCTGTTGTAGGCTGCAAAGAGATATAGATAGGATGCAGAGCTGGGCTGAAAAATGGCAAATGGAGTTAAACCCTGACAAATGCGAGGTGATTCATTTTGGTAGGACTAATATTTAAATGTGGATTACAGGGTCAAAGGTAGTGTTCTGAAGAATGTGGAGGAACAGAGAGATCTTGGGGTTCATATCCATAGATCTCTGAAGGTTGCCACTCAAGTGGATAGAGCCGTGAAGAAGGCCTATAGTGTGTTGGCGTTCATTAACAGGGGGTTTGAGTTTAAGAGCCGTGGGGTTATGCTGCAACTGTACAGGACCTTGGTGAGACCACATTTGGAATATTGTGTGCAGTTCTGGTCACCTCACTACAAGAAGGATGTGGAGACACTGGAAAGAGTGCAGAGGAGATTTACCAGGATGCTGCCTGGTTTGGAGGTAGGTCTTATGAGGAAAGGTTGAGGGAACTTGGGCTTTTCTCTTTGGAGCGGAGGAGGTTGAGAGGAGACTTGATAGAGGTTTATAAGATGATGAGGGGGATAGATAGAGTGAACGTTCAAAGACTATTTCCTCGGGTGAATGGAGCGGTAACTAGGGGGCATAACTATAGGGTTCATGGTGGGAGATATAGGAAGGATGTCCGAGGTAGGTTCTTTACTCAAAGAGTGGTTGGGGTGTGGAATGGACTGCCTGCAGGGATAGTGGAGTCAGAAACGTTAGGAACATTTAAGAAGCTATTGGATAGGCACATGGAGTACTTCGGGATGATAGGGAGGAAATAGCTTGATCTGGGTTTCAGACAAAGCTCGGCACAACAACGTGGGCCGAAGGGCCTGTTCTGTGCTGTACTGTTCTATGTTCTATGTAAACTACCTTCCATCCAAACAGCTGCTTAATAGATACAGTCCCAGTCACTCTACCCTACAGAATCCTCAGGGCAGCACGGTGGCCCAGTGGTTAGCACTGCTGCCTCGCAGCGCCAGGGACCCAGGTTCGAATCCCGGCTTGGGTCATTGTCTGTGTGGAGTCTGCATGTTCTCCCCCGTGTCTGTGTGGGTTTCCTCCAGGTGCTCCAGTTTCCTCCCACATTCCGAAAGACGTGCTGGTTAGGTGCTAAATTCTCCCTCAGTGTAACCCGAACAGGCACCGGAGTGTGGCGACTAGGGGATTTTCACAGTAACCTCATTGCAGTGTTAATGTAAGCCGACTTGTGACACTAATAAATAAAGTTTAAACTTTACTTCCCATTCCTGGACAATGTTGGCACCCTGGGATCTGCACAAATTCTTCTGTTTCACTCAAATAATCCTGCACTCGCCCTGACACAACATGTTTTTAGTCACAAACTGAATGGTCTCCGAGATTGTATGATTCAGTCTTTGTTCAAATGCCTTTTTCACTGCGCCAAAGCAGCTGAATTCTCAATTAAATCATCGCTAGACGGGCGGCACGGTGGTTAGCACTGCTGCCTCACAGCACCTGGGATCCAGGTTCGATTCCCGGCTTGGGTCACTGTCTGTGCGGAGTCTGCACGTTCTCCCCGTGTCTGCGTGGGTTTCCTCCGGGTGCTCCGATTTCCTCCCACAGTCCGAAAGACATGCTGGTTAGGTGCTAAATTCTCCCTCAGTGTAACCCGAAAAAGCGCCGGAGTGTGGCGACTAGGGGATTTTCACAGTAACTTCATTGCAGTGTTAATGTAAGCCTTACTTGTGACACTAATAAATAAACTTTAAAACTTAAATTTTCAAAACATTTCTATGATTCGTCTATTTTTTCACATTTCACCAGTATTTTGGCAATCCACAGTTATGTTTTCTGCTCAGTTACAGGGTCAGGTACTTCTGTTATATTTCATGCCCTACTATTTGTTCCAGCACAGGAACTGCATTCTCAGTACTGGTAGCAGGCATAAAGAGCTAAAGGAATGGCAGCAAATGTGCTCAGAGTGTGGATAATTGTTCCACGTCAGATGAAAGCTGACAGCTTCTGGATTTTTCAAGGTTCGGTCGGTACATTGACTGCAGGAGACGGCGCTGTAACTGACAAGTGCACAAACAAAATAACTCAAAGACATCTGTCTTTCACTTAGCTTTAAGTAAAAATAACCAACTGTGAGGAGCTTGTCACTTAAAGAGAAGTTAGGGACAGCACAACCAGGTTCTATCTCGCCACGAAGGATGTGCAGGTCGATGGCAACAGAAGTTAGTCAAGTGGCACATAGAGCGGCACGGTGGCACAGTGGTTAGCACTGCTGCCTCACAGCGCCAGGGACCCGGGTTCGATTCCCGGCTTGGGTCACTGTCTGTGTGGAGTTTGCACATTCTCCCCGTGTCTGTGTGGGTTTCCTCCGGGTGCTCCTGTTTCCTCCCACAATCCAAAGATGTGCGGGTTAGGTGCATTGGCCATACTAAATTGATTCTTAGTGTCAGGGGGATTAGCAGGGATGGGGCGGCAGGGATGGGGCCTGGGTGGGATTGTGGTTGGTGCAGACTGGATGGGCCAAATGGCCTCCTGCTGCACTGTAGGGATTTTATTCTAAGCTGTGGCACTGAGCAGCGGCGCCAAACGGGGAGTCAGGCACATCCTTTCTGGGAAAGAGTGGAGAGCAAAGAAACTGACGGAACATCAGTCCCTCCACCACCTGAGAACAAGGCACCAATATGTGCATCAGTGCGTCTATGCTTTTGATTAAAGAAAGCTGCATCCCAAGGACAGATGAATCTTTGATCAGAAAAGCAGTATCAGAATCTTCAGGGTTCATTGCCCTGTCCACAATCTACTGACGCCAATGGGATGAGGAACGTGAGTGATATTTTCCGTTTAGGTTCAAGAATGAGTATCTGGGGTGAGATGTCACTGAGCTTGTGAGTTCCAGCGCGTCAGGGCAGAGGGGGAAAATATCAAAAATAGCAATGGCGTTTCAAAGCATTTCCTAACTCGTTGCTAAAAGTTCATTTCTCGAACTGAATCTTAGATTTGATTTATTATTGTCACATGTATTAACATACAGTGAAAAGTATTGCGCGCTATACAGACAAAGCATACCATTCATAAAGAAGGAAAGGAGAGAGTGTAGAATGTGGTGTTATAATCAGAGCTGGGGTGTAGAGAAAGATCAATGTGAGGTAGGTCCATTCAAAAGTCTGACGGCAGCAGGGAAGAAGCTGTTCGTGAGTCGGTCGGTACGTGACCTCAGACTTTTGTATCTTTGTCCCGACGGAAGAAGGTGGAAGAGAGAATGTCAGGAGTGTGTGGGGTCCTTAATTATGTTGGCTGCTTTGCCGAGGCAGCGGGAAGTGTAGACAGAGTCAGTGGATGGGAGGTTGGTTTGCGTGATGGATTGGGCTACATTCACGACCTTTTGTTTCTTGCGGGCTTAGTTTGAGTTGCAGACTGAGGGGGAATAATACCCATACTGATGATTATGGAGGGGAACAGTAGCCATGTTAATAACTGTGTCCAATAAAAGGGACAGACCACAAAAGCCTGCACAATGTTTAACTTCACAGATATGCATTTCAGGATAGTAAGCAGCTATTTCCAGACACCTGACCTTCAGAAAGGAACAGGTGAAACATACTATAGTGTAGGATTGTTCTTGTCTTAGGCTGGGGGAGGCCACTAACCCAGACAGTTGGAAAGGGAAGATTGTGTTCTATCCTATTGATGCAATTAAAAACCTCACCCTCTTGTGAGGTTTTTAATTGCATCAATAGGATCAATAGGATAGAATCCATAGAATCCCTACAGTGCAGAAAGAGGCCATTTGGCCCATCGAGTCTGCATCGACCACAATCCCACCCAGGCCCTATCCCCGCAATCCCATGCATTTACCCTAGCTCGTCCCCCTGACATTAAGGGGCAATTTAGCACGGTCAATCAACTGACCCTTTGGACTGCGGGAGGAAACCGGAGCACCCGGAGGAAACCCATGCAGACAACGGGGAGAATGTGTAAACTTTCACACAGAGGCCACACCAGGCCGGATTCAAACCTGGGTCCCTGGCGCTGTGAGGCAGCAGTATTAACCACTGTGCCGCCCTACGCACCAATCCAAGCGTATAACCAACTGTAAGGAGCTTGTCACTTAAAGTGAAGGCAGAGCAGCACAGTGAGGCTCCAATAAAGCAAGCGTAAGGTGATTGTACTTTATGAATGATGTAACCTTAATCAATAACCGTGAGTGGATAGAGATAACTCCTATAGCTTGATTGCTATGTGCTGATTACTTGTAACCAAATTTGAAACTATAACTGCTTGTGTATTTCTGAATTCTGTACTCCAACTGGCCTTGATGTCTTAAGTCGGAGTCCTATAGCTATCGTCTTTAACTCATCATCTTAAACCACTCCGTGACTTTGTCTGGCTACGTGAATGGTAGTTTTAGCTGCAGCAACAAATAAAACATCATGAAGCCCCGTAACACAGACAGTAACGCTTAACTAATATTCAGACACTGGAGAAAAACAACACACATGTCTGTGCTCGCGTGCTGGACATAGTAATACAGAGTAAGCAAAGAACTACAGGATAACTGCTCCCTTGTGGTCTCACCTAAACAATCGTTGAACATTTATAATATGGTAAAACGATAGACTCTTCACAGGAGTGTTATATCACAAATCTTGAGGCGATATTAGGGCTGATGTCCAAAAGCTTGGTCAAAGATGTTAGTTTTAAGGAGCGTCATAAAGGAAAAAGAGATGGAAGAGGTGAAGAGGTTTACGGAGAGAATTCCAGAGCTTGGGACCTTTTGGCAGCTGAAGACAATGTTGCCGATGGTGGTGAGATTAAAATCTGGGATACTCAAGAGGCCAGAATTGGAGGAACGCAGATATCTTGGAAGGCTGGGGGTCTGGGACTAGGTGCGAGTCTGGATATGATAAGCAGAGTTTTGTATGGCCTGAGGGTTATGAAGCGTAGAAAGTGGGATGTCTACCAGGGTTGGGGGGGGGGGGGGGGGTTGAAATAGTCAAGCCTAAAAAGAACAAAGAAGATGATGAGGGTTTCAGCAGCTGATGACCTGAAATAGGGTCAAAGGATGACATTTAAGGAAGTAGATTCATAGAAGAATCCCTATGGTGCAGAAGGAGGCCATTCGGCCCATTGAGTCTGCACCAACCACAATCCCAACCAGGCCCTATTCCTCCCGTAACCCCACATATTTACTCTGCTAATCCGCCTGACACTAAGGGAGAATTTAGCACGGCCAGTCCACCTAACCCACACATCTTTGGACTGTTGGAGGAAACCGGAGCACCCGGAGGAAACCCACGCAGACACGGGGAGAACGTGCAGACTCCACACAGACAGTGACCCAAGGCTGGAATTGAACCCAGGTCCCTGGCACGGTGAGGCAGCCGTGCTAACCACTGTGCCACCGTGCCACCCACGCCATTTGTTTTAGTTGGGTCATGTGGTTGAAAACCCGCCTCGGAGTCAGGTTGTGAACTGTTGTAGGCAGTTGCCAGGGAAATAGATGGAACTGGTGGTTAGGTCATGGAGTTTGTGATGGGGGCAGAAAATAATGGCTTTGATATTTCCAATATTTAGTTGAGGAAATGTCTCCTCATCCAATACTGGATGTCGGATGAGCAGTCTGACAATTTATACGGTAAAGGTGACGAGAGAGTGGGGGTGATGAGGTAAAACTGGGTGTTGTCAGCGTACATATGAAAAGTAACACTGTGTTTTCAAACGGTGTCACCAGGGGGCAACATGTAGATGAGAAATAGAAGGGTGGGGCCAAGGATGAGATCCTTTGGTGATGCTGGGTAATAGCGTGGGATCAGGAAGAGAGGCCAAGTGGCTGATTTTCTGCCTATGACTGCATAGGTAAGAATAGATCCAGGTGAGCGCCAGGCCGCACAATGGTGGAGAGGTGTTGGTAGAGGATGGTGCGGCCAATCATGTTAAAGGCGGCAAGCTGAGAAGGATTCGGAGGTTACCTTTGTTACAATAACACAGGATATCAATTTTATTTGACTCGTTAAAGAGCCATTTGGGGATTGTGTTCTTTGTGGGAAGCCGGTGACCAACAGAACATCTGTGCAACAAATGGATATACGGAGTAACACCAGAGTCAGCCACGATCACAGGTAATAGCGCCATGGCAGACTGACCTGTAAACTCCTGACGGATATAGTCAGATGTGAGATAGTCATTTCACAAATGAAACTCAGTCTCTGACAAGTGCAGTCATGTCTGGCACATTATTTTTGGAATGCTTATGCTAGGTTTTTAAATGAAAAGGGGAAAAAAAAGAATGATTTTGAAGTTCTTTACAATTCGGAGAAATCAGTTACGGCGTCTCCTCGGTGGAAACACGTTTTTCTTTTACCACTTTCTGCTGATATTTCTCTCAGGAAGCATTCCGTTTGATATTAAAAAGGAAAAGGTGTCTGGAACCCAAGCATCGAATGGGTCAAACTCATTCACTCCCCGATGAGCCTCACTCAGTAGTTGTTATTGCGCAAGGGGTAATGGGGATCTGGAACTCTCGGCCTCAGGAGGCTATTGAGGCTAGATTAGTTGAAAATAAATAAATTGGAGGTGAACAGATTTGGTTGTGTGAAGGTACTAAGGGTTATAGAATCAAGATGATGATAGTCGTGCAATTGATATAGATATATATATATTGTTTCTTTATGTTTAAGGGGAAAGTTTAAACAATTCAACTTTATTCTATAGGCAGTCAGTATGTCTGGAGGGAATGCAGATGCTGGGAGAGCAGGATAATTACTCATTTTAGCCACCTAGTGTTTATTTAGGATAGCGCTAATGGATTTTTGTTTATCGATGGAGATTTCCCCAGGTGTTTGTGATTAGCTTGATTGAAAGGTTCATGAGTTGTTAATCAGATGTTGACATGGTGGTGGGAGGAGCTAGGTCTGTAGCAGGGAAAGACTGACCTTCCACGCTGATGCTATAGTTAAGCAAGCCCACCAACGCCTTTACTTTCTCAGGAGCCTAAGGGAATTCGGTATGCCCGCTATGACTCTCACCAATCTTTGCAGGTGCACCATAGAAAATGGTGCACCTTGATGATGGGACGGCACAGTGGCACAGGGGTTAGCACTGCTACCTTACAGCACCAGGGACACAGGATCGATTCCCGGCTTGGGTCACTGTCTGCGTGGAGTTTGCACGTTCTCCCCGTGTCTACATGGGTTTCCTCCCACAGTCCGAAAGACATGGTTAGATGTATTGTCCATGCTAAATTCTCCCTCGGTGTACCCTAACAGGCGCCAGAGTGTGGCGACTAGGGGATTTTCACAGTAACTTCATTACAGTGTTAATGTAAGCCTACTTGTGACTAATAAATACTTTTACTTTACTTTACTTTAGAAAGCATCCTATCAGATGCATCACAGCTTGGTATGGCTCCTGATCTAGCCAAAGCCACAACAAGGTACAAAGAACATAGCCCAGTCCATCACGCAAACCAGCCTCCCATCCATCTACACTTCCCGCTGCCTTGAGAAAGCAGTCAGCATAATCAAGGGCCCCACGCACCCTGGTTATACAGTCTTCCACCTTTTATTGGGAAAAAAATACAAAAGTCTGAAAACATGTACCAACAGACTCAAGAACAGCTTCTTCTCTGCTGCCACCAGACTTTTGAATGGTCCTGTCACACATTAAGCTGATCTTTCCCTTCACCCTATCGGTAACTTCAACACTATATTCTGCACCCTCTCCTTTACTTCTCCTCTATGTACTCTATGAATGGTATGTTTTGCCTGTATAGTGCGCAAGAGACAATGCTTTCATAGTATCCCAGTACATACGACAATAATAAATCAAATCAATTTAAATCAAATCAAAAATCAGTTGCTATTGGAGCTCTGCTGAAGTCAGAGGCATAATGCAGCCCTTTCCTGAGAACTCACTCTTGCTCCCTCTCTGAAAGCTTCAAGACTGTTAACACAATTCATAGCAAATATGCCTGGGTTTGCTATCTGCACTTATTTGAAAGTGGTTTTGATCTATGCATGAACGGGGCTGATTTGGAACTGGAATGGTCATGTGCTAAAAAGTAAACTTGCTCTCGTTCATTTTTAAATATTGTTCAACTGTTCATGGTTAAGCTGCTTCATTTGTTAGAGTTATATTTAAAATGTGTTATTAAATAAAGTTTGTTTTACTATAAAAGATCCATACTTGGTCCCTGATGGACCAAAAATCTCTCTGTCCCAGCCTTAAATGTATTCAGCGATGAATTATCTGTCTGGGATAGAAAATTCCAAAGATTCACAACCTCAGTGAAGTAATTTCTCCCTATCTCAGTCCAAAATGATTGGCCCTTTTATCCTGAGTGCATGTTCTAGATCCCCGACCAGCAGAACCAATCTCTCAATGTCCACTCTGTGGGGCTTTGATAGTCTCAATGAGATCGCCTCTCGGTGTTCTAAACTCCTGACAATATAAACCCAACTTACTCAGCTTCTCATCATAGGACAACCCGTCATCCTAAAAGTAACGTTTATTTATTAGTCACAAGTAAGGCCTAGTCGCCACACTCTGGCGCCTGTTCGGGTCAATGCACCTAACCCGCACGTCTTTCAGACAGTGGGAGGAAACCGGAGCACCCGGAGGAAACCCACGTAGGCATGGGGAGAACATGCAGAGAACATGCAGACTCTGCACAGACAGTGACCCAAGTCAGGAATTGAACCCGGGTCCCTGGCACTGTGAGGTAGCACCGTGCTAACCACCATGCCGCCCCCAGGGACCAATCCTAGGGACCAATTTAGTGAACTTTTGTTGTACCACCTCCAATGCAAGTACATCCTTTCTTAAATGTAGAGACCAAAACTGCACATAGTATTCTAAGTGTGGTCTCACCAAAGCCCTGTACAACTTCCCTATCCCTGTTCTCCTTGCAATCAAGGCCAACATGCAATTTGACTTCTTAGTTGCTCACTGCACCTGTGTGCTAACTTTCTGCATTCCTTGTATAAGCACACCAAGTCCACATCAGTACTTACAAGCTAATCATCAGAATGGTCCAGGTAACATGCTGCTGAAATGGGGGGATCATTCTCCTGTGTCTGCACCCTCCACCCCAACTCCAACCTTCCCCAAAACTGTGAGGACTCAAAACCCAGAACCAAAAGATGACCAGGTACATATGGGCGGCATGGTGACACAGTGGTTAGCACCGCTGCGTCACAGCACCAGAGACCCAGGTTCAATTCTGGCCTTAGGGTCACTGTCTGTGTGGAGTTTGCATGTTCTTCCCGTATCTGCGTGGGTTTCCTCTGGGTAAGACCATAAGACATAGGAGCAGAATTAGACCACTCGGCCCATCGAGTCTGCTCCGCCATTCAATCATGGCTGATATTTTTCTCATCCCGATTCTGCCTTTTCCCCATAATCCCTGATCCCCTTACTAATCAAGAACCTATCTATCTCTGCCAATGACCCGGCCTTCTGTGGCAAAGAGTTCCACAGATTCACTACTCTCTGGGTGCTCCGGTTTCCTCCCACAGTCCAAAGCTGTGTGGGTTAGGTTGATTGAATTGAATTGAATTAAATGTAATTAATTTGATTTAATTTAATTTACTTAACCCAGGGGATTAGCAGGGTAAATAAGTGGGGTTATGGGGATAGGGTCTGGGTGGGATTGTGGTCGGTGCAGACTCGATGGGCCAAATTGTCTCCTTCTGTACTGCAGGGATTCTAAGATTCCCTAGGTGATTCCATCTGCAGCTGTTGGAACACTGTTTCTTAAAAAAGACCCCACTGTATTTGCATCTAAGCAGTGTATCTTTAAAGTGCACAGGTTCCTACCTAAGTGAAGGCAACAAGGTTTCGGTTAAGGGGGAATAGTGGGGAGTGATTGTGTCCCGTGGGACCCTTCAACATGTGGTCACTATAATATGCAGCCACTATAATATGCAGCATGTCTCTCTCTCTTACACACACATGTGGTGTCACTTGTCGCTGGTGGACACAGTCTTTACCCTCCCAAATGTGGTGAAGTTCAAAGGGGGACCCCGTTCAAGTGGAGGTGTGTAACTTACTGTGCACTCTTGGAGTAGCAGGGCAGGGTAACGTGGCTGATGTCCTGGATGTCCAAGGCGGTGGGCTCCGCCGAAATAGCCTGCCTCTTGGTCCTCTGCTGCTCCTGGTTGCTGGATTCGCTCGGGCTCGGCTGCTGGGAGGCCGGGCGCAGGACCGACCTGTACTTGTCCAGCTCGGTTTGGAGTTTCTCAATCAGCTCGTCCTTCTGGTCCAGCTCCAGCTCCAGCTCGTCGATCAGGGCGTCCCTCTGCCTCAGCTCCTCAATCTTCTCCTGCAGGGCGTACTGCAGGTCACGTAGTGTCCCCATCTCTTCCCCCTGGGTAGCAGAGAGGGAGGGGGGGCGTGTAGAGAGAGGGGGGGCTTCCAGCTCCCCCTGCCTTCACCTGCCACAAGGACTGTGCAGCACTAGAACCGGATTAGCGAGCGTCCCGCAGCATCCTGCACCCCCCTCTTGCCCTGGACCTTCAGAACCTCACCTCTCACCATCCTTTGCAAGCTCCAAGTCCCCTCTCTTCCTTGGCAAGCCCTCTGGGTTCCTTTACACCGGGTTCTGGAGCCCAAAACTTCCAGGGTATGCAGTGAAAATTAAAAATAAAATCTCTTGTGGTGACAGAGAGGGGGGGGAGTGGATCTCAGGCGAGTGAGTCGCTCCGATATCCAGTGTGTGTGTCCTTCCCCCCACTCGCAACTTGAGCTCAGCAGTTGTGCTCTAACCCCCCCCCCCCTCCCCCCAAGAGACAGCCTCGGGGGCAAATACAGATCAATAGGAATTTTAAAATAGAGGGAGAGAGAGAAAGAGAGGAAAAATGACCTGGAAGGAGGAGATAGTGGAACAGGTTAACGGGAGTCTTCCTGAATGACCAAAGCCATGTTTGTAAAAAAAAAGGCTCTTTCTAAATTAAAAAAATGTCTAGAGGAAGGGGGATAAAGCTGAAGGAGGGTGTGGTGCGGTTGCTATTGCTGCACAGCGTGTGATCAAACCGCACACTCAAGGCTTCCCGAGCTGGGGAGAGGCACCGATTCAGCACCACAGAGAGAGGGACAGCGCCTTGGAGCACCCACTCTGCACTCCAGGCAGGCAGTGCAGCGGGCAGTACACCTGCTCCAGCTAGCCCACCCCCCTCTCTCTGTCCCTTCAGCTAGAAAAGTAGGGCTATCCACATTCGGTGGCGAGCTGAGCAGCAGTCCAATCTGTGGGTATCTGCTGAATTGTCCTGCTCCCTCCCTGCCTCCAGCTCCGCACACCCCGGCTTGCTGAGAGGTGTGTGCAGTTTTCAGTCCCAGGCACGCCAGGCTGAATGCTTCAGTGAATTCTGAGTAACAGCATCCGTGCGGCCGTGACCCACGCACTTCAGAGTTGTCGATTGTCAACAACTGCATTTTTCCCAGGCAGTTACAACTCACCACCGCCCCACCCCCCAAACACACACACACCCCTCTATATGTACACACACCCCTCTATATGTACACACACACACCCCTCTATATGTACACACACCCCTCTATATGTACACACACCCCTCTATATGTACACACACACACCCCTCTATATATACACACACACCCCTCTATATATACACACACCCCTCTCTATGTACACACACACCCCTCTATATGTACACACACACCTCTATATATACACACACCCCTCTATATACACACACACACCTGTATATATACACACACACACACCCACCCCTCCACACACACACACACACACACCCCTCCACACACACACACACACACCCCTCCACACACACACACCCACCCCTCCACACACACACACACACACACCCCTCCACACACACACACACACACCCCTCCACACACACACACACACACACACCCCTCCACACACACACACACACCCCTCCACACACACACACACCCCTCCACACACACACACACACACCCCTCCACACACACACACACACACACACCCCTCCACACACACACACACACACACCCCTCCACACACACACCCCTCCACACACACACACACACACACCCCTCCACACACACACACACCCCTCCACACACCCCTCCACACACACACACACACCCCTCCACACACACACACACACACACACCTCTCCACACACACACACCCCTCCACACACACACACACACCCCTCCACACACACACACACCCCTCCACACACACACACACACACACACACCCCTCCACACACACACACACACACCCCTCCACACACACATACACACACACATACACCCCTCCACACACACACACCCCTCCACACACACACACACACACCCCTCCACACACACACCCCTCCACACACACACACCCCTCCACACACACACACCCCTTCACACACACACACCCCTCCACACACACACACACACCCCTCCACACACACACACACACACACACATATCTTTCCAAACTGTTGAAGGATTGTGAAGATATTCCTGATGCGTGCTGTCTGTCCGCAGTCATTGCAATCCCAAAGTCACTCGCTGGGAGCTAGATCCCAAGGAGGGCACACGTCTCTATGTCAACACAATGATACCCCAGTGCTTTTGTGAAAGTCGGCACTGCACTCTACCTCACAGCCCAAGTTGTTTATAAGCGAGCTAACACTGGAACTTGTCCCTCACACATCTCAGGGCTCATTAAAACTGAACTGCAGCCAGCCATATAAATACAGTGGCTACCAGAGCAGGTCAGAGGCTGGGAGCCCTGCGGAGAGTAACTCACCTCCTGACTCCCCCAATGCCTGTCCACCATCTACAAGGCACAAGTCAGGAGTGTGATGGAATACTCCCCACTTGCCTGGATGGGTGCGGCTCCAACAACACTCAAGAAGCTCGACACCATCCAGGACAAAGCAGCCCCACTTGATCCGGACCTCATCTATCACCTTCAATGTTTATTCCCCCCACCGCACCACCGACACTCAGTAGCAGCAGTGTGTACCATCTACAAGATGCACTGCAGTAACTCACCAAGGCTTCTTAGGCAGCACCTTCCAAACCCGCAACCTCTACCATCCAGAAGGACAAGGGCAGCAGATACATGGGGAACACCACCACCTGCAAGTTCCCCTCCAAACCACTCACCACCCGACTTAGAAACATATCGGTTGTTCCTTCATTGTCGCTGGGTCAAATTCCTAGAACCTCCTTTCCAACAGCACTGTTGCATTGACAGCAACTACACATAGTGACTGCAACCGTTTCAAGGCCACCACCTTCTCAAGGGCAATTAGCGATGGGCAACAAATCATAGAATCCTACAGTGCAGGAGGAGGCCATTCGGCCCATTGAGTCTGCACCGACCACAATCCCACCCAGGCCCTATCCCCATAACCCCATGCATTTACCCTGTTAAGCCCCTGACACTAGGGTAAATTTAGCATGGCCAATCCACCTAACCCGCAAATCTTTGGACCCTGTGGGAGGAAACCGGAGCACCCGGAGGAAACCCACGCAGACACAGGGAGAATGTGCAAACTCCACACAGACAGTGACCCGAGGCTGGAATTGAACTGGACATCTAACTTCTTCTTGAAATCAGGCAACGTTTTGGCCTCCAATACTTTCTGTGGGAGTGAATTCCACACATTCGCCACCCTCTGGATGAAGAAATTTCTCCTCACCTCAGTTCTAAAAGGTTTACCCCTTATCCTCAAACTATGACCCCTAGTTCTGGATTCCCCCACCATCGGGAACATTCTTTCTGAATCTACCCTGAACTGCCCTGTGAGAATTTTACAAGTTTCTATGTGATGGCATAAATTATAAGTTTCTATGACAGTAGGTAGGTTATTCCATTTGATTCTTTGACCTTCAATGCAAAAAAAAATCCATTGATGACAATCTTGCAATTTTCAGTTGACTTCCTTTCTGTAAACGTTGAGGTAATACAAACCAAACTGTCCACATCGTTGAAGTGTTTTTTGATTCATACTATTCTGGTGAATCTGCACTGCATCCAAGGCCAAATATCCTTCCCGAGGTGCAGTGCCCAGAACTAAATATAAGGTGCTCTGAGATTTATACAACTGTAATACCGTTTCCATCTCTTTGCATTCCAGCTATGAGATTAAGGACAATGCTTCATTCAGCTTATTTTTTGTACTTTCCCATTAGTTCTCTGTAAATGTACAGCTACTTAACCTTAAGGCGTTGTAGAATCATAGAATCCGACAGTGCAGAAGGAGGCCATTCGGCCCATCGAGTCTGCACTGACCACAATCCCACCCAGGCCCTATCCCCAAAACCCCACGAATTTACCCTCGCTAATCCCCCTGAGACTAAGGGGCAATTTAGCATGGCCAATCAACCTAAACCACACATCTTTGGACTGTGGGAGGAAACCGGAGCACCCGGAGGAAACCCACGCAGACACTAGGAGAATGTGCAGACTCCGCACAGACAGTGACCCAAGCCGGGAATCAAACCCGGGTCCCTGGTGCTGTGAGGCAGCAGTGCTAACTCCAGATCTTTGCAAGCGAAGAGAGAGAATTAAGACAGCAATTTTTTTAAAATCCCCTTGCATTAAAGCTCGGCACAACATCGTGGGCCGAAGGGCCTGTTCTGTGCTGTACTGTTCTATGTTCTATGTTCTATTTATGCCAAAATCATTTATAGGGCGGCACGGTGGCACAGCGGTTAGCACTGCTGACTCAAAGCGCCAGGGACCCGGGTTCGATTCCCAGCTCGGGTCACTGTCTGTGTGGAGTTTGCACATTCTCCTCGTGTTTGCGTGGGTTTCCTCCGGGTGCTCCGGTTTCCTCCCACAGTCCAAAGATGTGCGGGTTAGGTTGATTGGCCAGGTTAAAAAAAATTGCCCATTAGAGTGCTGGGATGCGTAGGTTAGAGGGATTAGCGGGTAAAATATGTGGGGGTAGGGCCTGGGTGGGATTGTGGTCGGTGCAGACTCGATGGGCCGAATGGCCTCCTTCTGCACTGTAGGGTTTCTGTGATTCTCTGTTTCTGTGTCTGCGTGGGTTTCCTCCGGGTGCTCCGATTTCCTCCCACACTCCAAAGATGTGCGGGTTAGGTGGATTGGCCGTGCTAAATTGCCCTTTAGTGTTAGGGGGACAAGTTAGGGTAAACGCGTGGGGATATGGGGATGGGGCCTGGGTGGGACTGTGGGTCGGTGCAGACTCGATGGGCCAAATGGCCTCCTTCTGCACTGTAGGGATTCTATGATCCTACTGCTAATCACTGATCCTAGACGTATAACACACTTAGCTCATTCATCCTCCGAGACTGACCATTCCCAGGTTTGAGGTGAGGAAATATTAATGCACAGCACCAACTGGAGGCCTGGTTGGGAACTGCAGGCTACGAGTGGCAGATACAAGAAGTTGAGCAAGGGATTGTTAATCTTTCCTCACAAACTGGCGGAGGCAGGTTACATCACCTCTGGCAGCACTGTCCAAATCCGTTTCCGTTGGCCCCAACTTGGATGCTTCCCGAAGACACCAGCCTGCACTCAGGTGCAAGCCAGAATGCCATGCTGAGGAATTCTCTCTCTTAACGTCTTTAGGTTAAGTCAGAATATGGCATGGAATGGATTTGGGCCCACAGGGGCAAATTGTGCAAGCGGTTTCACAAGGAGATGCCACCACACCTTGTTGGTGGGGTAAACAGCAAGGTGCGAAACTCTTTGCCACATAGATGCCAGGCTCATGGAATCATTGAAACCCTACAGTGCGGAAGGAGGCTATTCGGTCCATTGAGTCTGCACCCACCACAATCCCACCAAGACCTTATCCCCGCTTAGTTATCCTAATAATCCCTCACACCCCTAACCTATCACATCCCGGGACACTAAGGGTTAATTTAGCATGTCTAATCAACCTAACCCGCACATCTTTGGACTGTGGGAGGAAACCTGAGCACCCGGAGGAAGCCCACACAAACACGGGGAGAATGTGCAAACTCCACACAGACAGTGACCCAAGTCGGGAATCGAACCTGGGTCCCTGGAGGTGTGAGGCAGCAGTGCTAACCATTGTGCCTCCGTGCCGCCCCTTGACAGGAACCAAATGGTCAACTGTTGTTTCTGTGACTAGGTGGCCATTTCCAGTGGGGGTTCCACAGGATTCAGCCCCTTGCTTTTCAGGGTACATGTAAATGACGTCGACATAAATACAAGAGGCGAGGTTAAAAAGTTTGAAGATGATACAAAAATTGGTTGCGTAGTTGTCGTTGAGGAAGTGTGGTAAACCACTGTTATCTGCTATCTGTTACCTGTATATGTGGCACATCCCTGTCGGTTCCGCCCAAGTCTCCTCCCCCTGGTCCGGGTATAAAGGCGGTGGCTCCTCCCCCCTTGCCCTCAGTACAGACCAGATCTCCGACAGGGATGGCTCCAAGTTCTTGCCAATAAAAGCCTATTTGTCTTGCTCACAACTAGTCTCGGCTCGATTGATAGTGCATCAGGAAGAAAACCGATTCCCGGTTCGGGTCACTGTCTGTGTGGAGTTTGCACATTCTCCTCGTGTCTGCGTGGGTTTCCTCCGGGTGCTCCCGTTTCCTCCCACAGTCCAAAGATGTGCGGGTTAGGTTGATTGGCCAGGTTAAAAATTGCCCCTTAGAGTCCTGAGATGCGTAGGTTAGAGGGATTAGCGGGTAAATATGTGGGGGTAGGGCCTGGGTGGGATTGTGGTCGGTGCAGACTCGATGGGCCGAATGGCCTCCTCCTGCACTGTAAGGTTTCTATGATTTCTATGATTTAATCTGCGGGGAAGTATTAACTGACTGGGTGGACAGAAAAGTGGCAAAGAGAACTTAATTGGGAGAAACATGAAGTAATAAATTTGCAGGGGACGGAAAAGGCAAGGAAATACATAATAAATGGAATACTGAGCAGAGTGGAAAAACAGAGAGGGACCATGGAGTGTATATCCATACATCCCAGAAAATAGGTCAGAATCAGAAAATCGCTGCAGTGCAGGAGGAGGCCCAATGAGTCTGCACCGACAACAACCCCACCCAGGCCTTATCCCCATAACCCTGCTAATCCCTCTGACACTAAGGGGCAATTTAGCATGGCTGAGCCACCTAACCCACACATCTTTGGACACGAAGGAGCAATTTAACATGGCCAATCACCTAACCCACACACCTTTGGACGCTAAGGGGCAATTTAGCACGGCCAATCCACCTAACCTGCACATCTTTGGACACTAAGGGACAATTTAGCTTGGCAATCCACCTAACCTGCACATCTTTGGACACTAAGGGACAATTTAGCATGGCCAATCCACCTAACCTGTACATCTTTGGACACTAAGGGACAATTTAGCTTGGCCAATCCACCCAACCTGCACATCTTTGGACACTAAGGAGCAATTTAGCATGGCCAATCCACCTAACCTACACATCTTTGGACACTAAGGGACAATTTAGCATGGCCAATCCACCTAACCTGCACATCTTTGGACACTAAGGAGCAATTTAGCATGGCCAGTCCACCTAACCTACACAGCTTTGGACACTAAGGGGCAATTTAGCATGGCCAATCCACCCAACCTGCACATCTTTGGACACTAAGGAGCAATTTAGCATGGCCAATCCACCTAACCTACACATCTTTGGACACTAAGGGACAATTTAGCATGGCCAATCCACCTAACCTGCACATCTTTGGACACTAAGGAGCAATTTAGCATGGCCAATCCACCTAACCTACACATCTTTGGACACTAAGGGACAATTTAGCATGGCCAATCCACCCAACCTGCACATCTTTGGACACTAAGGAGCAATTTAGCATGGCCAATCCACCTAACCTGCACATCTTTGGACACTAAGGGGCAATTTAACATGGCCAATCCCCCTAACCTTCACATCTTTGGACACTAAGGGGCAATTTAGCATGGCCAATCCACCTAACCTGCACATCTTTGGATGCTAAGGGGTAATTTAGCATGGCCAATCCACCCAACCTGCACATCTTGATTTTTTAAAATTGTCTCATGTATTAGTATACAGTGAAAAGTATTGTTTCTTGCACGCTATACAGACAATGCATACCGTTCATAGAGAAGGAAAGGAGCGAGTGCAGAATGTAGTGTTACAGTCACAGCTAGGGTGTAGAGAAAGATCAACTTAACGCGAGGTAGGTCCATTCGAAAGTCTGCTGGCAGCAGGGAAGAAGCTGTTCTTGTGTCGATTGGTACATGTCCTCAGACTTTTGTATCCTTTTAGACTGCGAGAGGAAACTGGAGCACCCGGAGGAAACCCACACAGACACGGGGAGAATGTGCAGACTCCGCACAGACAGTGACCCAAGCCGGGAATCGAACCCAGGTCCCTGGAGCTGTGCTAACCACTGTGCCACCGTGCTGCCCAGTTTGCTGGTCCCCTCCTGCGCCGCAACCTCGTATTGGTCTATGCCAATAGTCAGAAGCAGAGAAGCACCCATGACCCCGGCTACTAAGTATGACTGGAGATAAGACTGTCAGCTGGCCACAGGAATTCAGTGTCCCTACAGTGCTTGTGAAAGCCTTCGCCAACAAGATGCAAATGTGAGAAGTGTGACAAGAACATGTGGTGAAATTTGACTAACAAACGGGGCGGCACGGTGACACAGTGGGTTAGCACTGCTGCCTCACAGCGCCAGGGACGTGGGTTCGATTCCCGGCTCGGGTCACTGTCTGTGTGGAGTTTGCACGTTCTCCCCCGTGTCTGCGTAGGTTTCCTCCGGGTGCTCCGGTCTCCTCCCACAGTCCGAAAGACGTGCTGGTTAGGGTGCACTGACCCAACGAACCATAACAGGCGCCGGAGCGAACAGGCCGGAACCCGAACAGGCGCCGGACTGTGGCGACGAGGGGAATTTCACAGTAACTTCATTGCGGTGTTAATGGAAGCCTTACTTGTGACACTGATAAATAAACATTTTAAACACACTGACGCTTCAAGCAGTAGGTGACGCTCTGGTAATCTGAGGCTTCCAGCAATGATGCAACACATGTGTAACCTGAGGCGAAATGATTTGCTTTTCAACACTGCAGTCATACCATGGGCAGAATCCAAGTCTCACTGACGTGTTGCTGCCCCGGCTATGTATCATCCCTCACGTAACAGGCCCTGGATTATTAGTAACCCCACGCAAACACAGAGATACTTCTGAACCACTGGAAAGGGCTTTTGTTGAGGAGAAAGTGAGCAACCTTTAAATCACCATCCCAAGTACTTTGCTCACGAATTGGGCACCGTACTCAACGATCGTCCAATACCACTGCGTTTCCATAGTAATCACTGCAGTTGCTATGGCTCACCCAACTTACTGCTTTGTTTCATTTGGCAATTAGCTGAGAATCCTTTCAATGAGGGCTTCACGCACTGAGAGGATTTCAAGGCTCGTTTGCAAATTGACGGTGAACTTGAGACAAATCCCGGGTTGAGGGGTTAGGGATCTCAACCCAGTCCGTCAGCTGCTAGAAGCATCAAGTAACAGGGCCACACAGGGTGGCAGGTTCGATCCTCGACGTGTCCGGAGTTAGCCGATCGCAAGGGTTACAAGTAAGAGCTGCCACAACTGACATGGAAGAGAGTCAGGACAGTGGCAGGGGAGGACGCACATGTTCAGAAACATGACTGGGAATGCGATCAAGTTTAGCTGTTGGCATATACGGACATGCACGGTGGTGGCACAGTGGGTTAGCACTGCTGCCTCCCAGCGCTAGGGACCCGGGTTCGATTCCCGGTTTGGGTCACTGTCTGTGCGGAGTCTGCACGTTCTCCCCGTGTCTGCGTGGTTTCCTCCGGGTGCTCCGGGTTTCCTCCCACAGTCCGAAAGACGTGCTGGTTAGGTGCTAAATTCTCCCTCAGTGTAACCCGAACAGGAGTGTGGCGATTAGGGGATTCTCACAGTAACTTCGTTGCAGTGTTAATGTGAGCCTTACTTGTGACACTAATAAATAAACTTCAAACTTAAACTTTATTCCATCATGGCCCAGTGTCGCGGCACGGGGATGGTGTTGGTGGGACTGCGCACGAGTCAGAACCAGCATCTTTGGAAGGGTGAGGGCTGGAAAAAGTGAAGGAAACTTGTGCCAAAGGAATGCTTTACAGAGATTTAGAGATCGATGTTACAGCTACGACACTGGGTAAAAATCAGATGCAATCCGCATTGTTGGAACGAACAAAAAGAGTAAGCTTTACATATTGTTCGGATATGGATCAGAAAATTATGAAGTTTGACTAGACCCCAACTATTTGCTATTTTGGCATTAATGTCTTTCACTCCAGGTGTGATTCTACTGAAGCTCACTGCCCTGTGGGGAATTTAGCCACGCGGACCGAAATGCTTCTGAGTTTGAGTCCGGGTCTAGGTTCAGGTCCTTTGTTTGATTGCCATCATGTGGCCCCTGCTGGGAACATCAGGATATTAGAGTGCACCCACATTGGAGTATAAGGAAACAATCTCCACATCTCAATGGACAGATTCAAGCGCATGTCATATTGGTCCTCGGGCCTCATATCAAGCCAAAGGGTGCACCAGACTGGGTGCGAATGCAACCCCCAAGATAGAGTCATAGAGGTTTACAGCATGGAAACAGGCCCTTCGGCCCAACTTGTCCATGCCACCCTTTTTTTTTTAACCACTTAGCTAGTCCCAATTGCTTGCGTTTGGCTTATATTCCTCTCTTCCCATCTTACCCATGTAACTGTCTAAATGCTTTTTAAAAGACAAAATTGTACCCGCCTCTACTACTGCCTCTGGCAGCTTGTTCCAGACACCCACCACTCTCTGTGTGGCGAGTGTCTGGAACAAGAAGGAGGGAAGGTTGAAAGTTGTGCCTCTGTGATGCTTCCAAGGCTTAGCCAGGATGACAGCTCAAGCGCTTTAATGGTAATCAGCTTCCAGCAAGATGCCACTGGGTTGTTTTCCCTGGTTGTCAAAGGATTTGAATTTCTACCACGTCTTTCATGATCTCAGCACATCCCAAAGCACTTTGCGGTCCATGAATTATTTTTTAAAGCATAGCCACTGTGGGGAAGGGGCTAAATACATGAAAATCGTCCTTGCTGACATCAGTAATGCCCCACAGCAAGGGTCGAGTGCCCCACCACCGTCTATACAGCCTTCCTCTCCTGGTTGAGTGTCCCTATCTGTGGTGGCTATTGCCACCATCCATGGTGGCCACGCATCCTGCAAGGCGACAGATTGACTGAGGGGAAGGCGGGCTTGCTGAGGGGTTTGTGTGCCCACCATGGGAGAGGTGGAGAAAGAGATGTGAAGGTTAACTGAGGGGAGGGCAGGCTTGCTGAGGGGGTGTGTGTGCCCACCATGGGAGAGGTGGAGGAAGAGATGTGAAGGTTAACTGAGGGGAGGGCAGGCTTGCTGAGGGGGTGTGTGTGCCCACCATGGGAGAGGTGGAGGAAGAGATGTGAAGGTTAACTGAGGGGAGGGCAGGCTTGCTGAGGGGGTGTGTGTGCCCACCATGGGAGAGGTGGAGGAAGAGATGTGAAGGTTAACTGAGGGGAAGGCGGGCTTTTTCCCACAGTTTCCTCCCACTGTCTGAAAGACGTGCGGGTTAGGGTGCATTGACCCGAACAGGCGCCGGACTGTGGCGACTAGGGGAATTTCACAGTAACTTCATTGCAGTGTTAATGTAAGTCTTACTTGTGACTAATAAATAAACTTTAACTTTTAACATCCAAAGGTAGCCACACGTGTAATGCTACACATCTAACATTTGATGAAGGGTTTCAGTACATTGATAGAGACCTCTTTGTATTTACCTTGTAACAGTTTTCATTTCGTAAAGCTTTTTTGCAACACAGCCAGGCCTTGTAAGCTACTTCACGGGAGTCTTTGCAAAATTTGACCCGTGAGAGCTGAGATTTTTAATTTTTTCTTTAAACAATGTCAAACAAAGTGGCCATTAAGCTGTTGGACGGAGTGACAAAGCAACTGGTTCTCCAATTCTCTCTGCAGGAGCTACTCTGTCATCCCTGGCCAGTCTGATTCTGCTCTGAAGTGGTCATCCAATTGTATCAAAATGGTTCAAGAATTGGATAGAATTTACAGCAGAGAAACAGGCCCTTCGGCCCAACTTGTCAATACTGCTGTTTATGCTGTACATGAGTGGCCTGCCACCCACCTCTAGCTTCACCAGAATAACCTGCTATCGCTTTCTCATAGAATCCCTACAGTGCAGAAGGCGGCCATTCGGCCCATTGAGCCTGCACCTACAACAATCCCATCCAGGCCCGATCCCCGTAACTCCATGTATTTACACTGCTAGTCTCCCCGATATTAAGGGTCAATTTAGTATGGCCAATCAACCTAATCCGTACATCTTTGGAGTGTGGGAGGAAACTGGAGCGCCCGGAGAAAACCCATGCAGACACGGGGAGAGTGTGCAAATGCCACGCAGACAGTGACCCAAGCCGGGAGTCGAACCCGGGTCCCTGGCGCTGTGAAGCAGCAGTGCTAGCCACAATGCCACCTTGCCACTCCTTTATGTGTTTGTCAAGCTTACCCATAAACAATTGCTATTCACCTCAACTGCATCATGTTGTATTTGCGACGCTACTGTGCCTTAAAGAAATGTACTTTAATCACGTTTCTCTGCAGGTTTTTCCAGCTGGGATTGGCCATGCTAAAGTGTCCATTAGTGTCAGGGGGATTAACAGGGTCAATGCATGGGGTTATGGGGATAGGGTCTGGGTGGGATTGTTGTCGGGGCAGGCTTGATGGGCGGAATGGCCTCCTTCTGCACTGTAGGATTCTATGGTTCAAACAGGCCCTGGTATTTTATTGTTGTCGAATATCTGGAAGCGGTGACCTCTAATTGTTGCTGGAGCAATATAATGGACTTCACATTTATTTTAATCTGGGTTAATGCAGTGTCCTGGGGTTTTAATGATCCTTTGGGAGTGCTGACTTGGGCTTGATTTGGGAATGATTGACAGGTCAGGTAAATCATCATAGAATCTCTACCGTGGAAAAGGAGGCCGCTCGGCCCATCAAGTCTGCACCAACAACAATCCCACCCACGTGCTAACCCCATAACACCATGCATTTACCCTAGCTAGTTCCCCTGACACTAAGGGGCAATTTAGCACGGCCAATCCATCTAACCCGCACATCTTTGGATTGCAGGAGGAAATCGGAGCACCCGGAGGAAACCCACGCAGACACGGGGGAGAACGTGCAAACTCCACACAGACAGTGACCCAAGCCCGGGAATCGAACCCGGGTCCCTGGCGCTGTGAGGCAGCAGTGCTAACCATTGTGCTACCGTGTCACCCGAAAGACCCAAAGGTGAAGCTCGGGGGACAGTTTTTCCCCCACGGAAAAGTCCAAAGTTTTAGTTTCCTGTTTCCTTCTCTCTGGAGTTAGAAATTCTGCTCTCTCCGAGTTGCTAGCTAGAAGCTGTTGGAGGCAGGCAGTGTCTCTGTCTCCCTCTCTCTCTCTATAGAGTTCCAGGGCTTGGAAGCCTCAGATTTTTAATCCCACATTTCCAAGGATCAATTCACAGCTGATGTTAAAAAGATGCAAAATCCAGCACACTAATTTTTTTGGGGGCCAAGTCTAGGAAGAGGTGTATGTTTATGAGGTGTTGTTTGACTTGGAACAACAGAGATAGCTAGCTGTTAAGGTTTATATTATTTATAGCATGGTTGATTCTTGTAAGTGGTAAAAGTTATGCTAATTTTTCTTATTGTGTGTTAACTGTGTGTTCTTAAGTAAACTCTTTTATAAAGGTTTTCTGGTGGGTGACCCTGAATCATATCTGGAATGACTCACTTTATGCTTACCCGTGCCAAAATCAAATGTAAAACTTGGGGGTCTAGGCTAACTTCATAAAAGAGCAAAGTAAATTGCAGCACGGAACAGGCCTTCACTGACCCTGCTGCCCGTCTGAACTAAAACCCTCTCCCTATCCTTCTATTCCCATCCTACTCATGTATTTGTCAAGACGCCCCCTTAAAAGTCACTATCGTATCTGCTTCCACTACCTCCACCGGCAGCAAGTTCCAATCCCCCACCACCCTCTGTGTATAAAAACTTGCCTCATACATCTCCTTTAAACCTTGCCCCTCGCACCTTAAACCTGTGCCCCCTAGTAATTGATTCTTCCACCCTGGGAAAAAGCTTCTGACTATCAAAACACCTTGGGTGTTTCTGGCCTGGCTCATAACAGGTAGTGAGTTCCACCCTCTCATAACTCTCCGGATAAAGACAATTCTCCTGAATTCCCTATTGGATGCATTGGTGACTATCTTATAATAATGGCTCCGAGCTTTGTTCTCCAACTCAACCGGAGTTCTATATTCTGCTTGAGAATTTGATGGAGAAGCATGGGAATTATTAGAGGAGACTGAAAAAAGAAATTAATCTCGTTTACTTGGTAGTTGTGTGGTACAACGATAACGGAATTATAGACTAATCTCCATCGATTAGACTGTAACAACCTCAGACATGGGGCGTCTGGACAAATACATGAATAGGACAGGAATAGAGGGATATGGTCCCTGGAAGGGTAGGGGGTTTTAGTTCAGTCGGGCAGCATGGTCAGTGCAGGCTTGGAGAGTCGTAATGTTCCTGTGCTGTAACTTTCTTTGTTCTTTATATGAGGAGAGGGAAATCTCATGGCAGAGATTTGGGAACCACATGTCAGCAAGTTCTATACTCACATCATGTCTCAAATTAATCAAGTACCGTATCCCACAGTATAATTTTCTGAAAGTCTAACTTGCTAAACACTTGGTGAGAATATTAGCACATTAACATTGACCAGGGTGCTAAAACTCACCCATTGTTCCCTTCCACACAAAGGTCGATCATAGAAGTGCCCTTACCTATCGGGTTTCTCATGCGTTCGAAGCTTGGCAGCGAGCAAGTCGGGAGAGGACAGACAACACGGTGGCTCAGCCGAGATGCCCTGAGCCCTCCAGGTCCTGGGGGTGAGCCGCGTCACTGGGAGCACAGAATGGCACTTGTGAAGCTTGATCCTCAGGTCCTGGATCTCCCGCTCTCTCTCGGCAAGCCGGAGCTCCAGTTCTCGAATCCGGGCCTCCTTCAGGCTTAACGGCGAGACCTCGCTCATTCTCGACCTTCTCGGGGATTGAAAAGAAGAAACGTACAGGGTTGCAAACTCCCCAGAGGCCAAGCTTGTGAAGGATGGTGCCCTTGTGAGGATGGAACAGTGGGCTTGAAGAGAAAAAAACACAGCCTTACAATGCACGCACGAGGATAGCAAGCCACTGCATCACCTGCATCCCAATAATGCCCAATGACGGCAGTTAACCCACTCAGCACGGACTCATGCCTCCCAAGTCACCAGCACTAAGCACTGTGATCTTGCCTCTGCGCGTGAGGTAGTATTGATTCAGGTGGCTGTGTAACATCAGCACTCATGGCTTTTTTTCCACTGCAGCTTGCCTACACTCGAGTTGCACATCATTGTCTGAATTCGCACAGCACTCAAGGGGCACTTGAAGCTCAGAAATAAGGAAACGAGCGGCAAGCCTTGGCAGACATTGCGGCTGCTGGAGGGGAGGAGAATTTTTAATAAGTAAAGCACAAGGTCCTTCACAGGAGTACTTGTGAACAACACCAACCTCACATAAAGAGGTATCAAGTATCAAAATTGGCAAATTATGTATAAAACGTTGGTTAGGCCACATTTGGAATACTGTGTCCAATTCTGGTCACCACACTACCAGAAGGACGTGGAGGCTTTGGAGGGAGTACAGAAAAGGTATACTGGTAATACCAGGCAAAGGTTGTTGCCTGGTTTTGACGGGTATTAGCTATGAGGAGAGATTGAATAAACTGGGATTGTTCTCCCTGGAAAGACAGAGACTGAGGGGCGACCTGATAGAAGTTTATAAAATAATGAGGGGTGTGGATAGGGTGAACAGTTGGAAGCTTTTCCCCAGGGCAGAAATGACAATTACAAGGGGGCACAAGTTCAAGATAAGGGGGGAAAGGTTCAGTGGAGATGTGTGGAGGAAGTTTTTTTACACAGAGGGTGGTGGGGGCCTGGAATGCACTGCCAAGTGAGGTGGTTGAGGCAGTTACATTAGCTGCATTTAAGATTTATCTTGATAGCCACATGAACAAACGGGGAATAGAGGGATACAGGCGGTTGGTTATATAGGACAATGTGATCGGCGCAGGCTTGGAGGGCTGAAGGGCCTGTTCCTGTGCTGTACTGTTCTTTGTTCTTTGTGTTATTTATTGGACAGGTGAACAAGATCTTGGTCAAAGTCTTAAGATTTGGCACTGATACTCCTCAAGCCTACCTCTTTGATCAAGCCATTGGTTACCTTTGCCCATGAGTGATTCACTATCCAATGGTCAACAGTCAAGGAGCAAAGAGCGTTGAGGGGATGTTTCGGAGATGTACAAGGCTTTGACCAAAGATAAGGAAGACAAATAAATAGCTGTTCCCATTAACTGATGGTACAAGAATTAGGTGACACAGATTTATGGTTTTGAGCAAGGGATGGGTCCATCCATCTAGCAATGAAGGACAAAATTCCATTTGCCTTCTTCATTACCTGCTGCACCTGCAAACCAACTCCTTGTGATTCCTGCACAAGGACACCCAGGTCCCTCTGCAAGGGACGGGTGGGAAGGATTTTTTTTTAATGCAGCGAGTGGTAATGACTGGGAACGCTACCCTCAAGGATGGTCGAAGCAGAAACGACCAATGGACATAAGACCATACGAACTAGGAGCAGGAGTAGGCCATCTGGCCCCTCAAGCCTGCTCCGCTATTCAATAAGATCATGGCTGATCTTTTCGTGGACTCAGCTCCACTTACCCATCATGACCCTTGATTCCTTTACTGTTCAAAAATTTATCTATCCTTGCCTTAAAAACATTCAATGAGGTAGCCTCAACTGCTTCACTGGGCAGGGAATTCCACAGATTCGCAACCCTTTGTGTGAAGTAGTTCCTCCTCAACTCAGTCCTAAATCTGCTCCCCCTTATTTTGAGGCCATGCCCCCTAGTTCTAGTTTCACCTGCCAGTGGAAACAACTTCCCAGCTTCTATCTTATCTATTCCCTTCATCTTATATGCTTCTATAAGATCTCCCCTCATTCTTCTGAATTCCAATGAGTATAGCCCCAGTCTACACAGTCTCTCCTCATAAGCCAACCCTCTCAACTCCGGAATCAACCTAGTGAATCTCCTCTGCACCTCCTCCAGTGCCAGTATATCCTTTCTCAAGTAAGGAGACCAAAACTGTACACAGTACTCCAGGTATGGCCTCACCAGCACCTTGTACAGTTGCAACATAACCTCGCTGTTTTTAAACTCCATCCCTCTCGCAATGAAGGACAAAATTCCATTTGCCTTCTTAATTACCTGCTGCACCTGTACACCAACTCCTTGTGATTCCTGCACAAGGACACCCAGGTCCCTCTGCACAACAGCATGCTGCACAAGGGTGGAGATGTATAGCTTGTTATCAACTGTATCAAAGGTTGCAATCAGGTTCAGAAGGCAGTTGGTTTACCATCAGATGTCCTTTGTGGCTTTCCTGTTTTAAGGCTGTGTTTGGACTGGGATTGAAATTGCGGGTAAACGGACAGGGATTGGGAGGTGGCAACATACTGGGGGACACATGAGGGAAGGACTAGGGGATGTTCACAGTATTTTCGTTGCAGTGTTAATGTGGGCGGCACGGTGGCACAGTGGTTAGAACTACTGCCTCGCAGCGCCAGGGATCTGGGTTCAATTCCCGGCTTGGAGTTTGCACATTCTTCCCGTGTCTGCGTGGGTTTCCTCCGGGTGCTCCGGTTTCCTCCCACAATCTGAAAGTCGTGCTGGTTAGGTGCATTGGCCCGAACAGGCACCAAAGTGTGGCGACTAGGGGAATTTTGCAGTAACTTCATTGCAGTGTTACTTGTGACGAATAAATAAAACTTTAACTTTAATGTCCACCTACGTGGGACACGAATAAACAAACTAAAGACTTGCATTTACTTTTCATAATCAGTGGATATTCAAAAGTGCTGCACAGCCAATGAAGTTCTTTTTGAAGTCGTGTAGGAATGGCAGCAGCTCATTTCCGCACAGCAAGATCCCACAAACAGCAGCGTGATAATGACGGGATAATCCATTTTCTATTTTGGGATGTCGATGGAGGGATAAACATTGGCCACAGCACCAGTGGAAAGGGGGGGCAGGGCAGAGGTTGGCAAAGACAGTGAGGTCGCGGATTTGAAAATGCAATGTAGGTTGGAAACAAAGGATGGTCAGCATTTTAAAACATAGAAAAAATACAGCACAAACAGGCCCTTCAGCCCACAAGTTGCACCGGTCGTGTCCCTACCTACCTAGGCTTATATATAGGCTTACCTATAACCCTCAATCCTATTAAGTCCCATGTAGTCATCCAGAAGTCTCTTAAAAGACCCTATCGAGTTTGCCTCCACCACCACTGACGGCAGCCGATTCCACTCACCCACCACCCTCTGAGTGAAAAACTTACCCCTGACATCTCCTCTGTACCTACTCCCCAGCACCTTAAACCTGTGTCCTCTCTTAGCAGCCATTTCAGCCCTGGGAAAAAGCCTCCGAGAATCCACCCGATCTATACCTCTCAACATCTTGTACACCTCTATCAGGTCACCTCTCATCCTTCGTCGCTCCAAGGAGAAAAGACCGAGCTCCCTCAACCTATCCTCATAAGGCATGCCAACCAATCCAGGCAACATCCTTGTAAATCTTCTCTGCACCCTTTCAATCATTTCCACATCCCTCCTGTAATGAGGCGACCAGAACTGAGCACAGTACTCCAAGTGGGGTCTGACGAGGGTCTTATAAAGCTGCATCATTATCTCCCGACTCCTAATCTCAATCCCTCGATTGATGAAGGCCAGCACACCATACGCCTTCTTAACCACCTCCTCTACCTGCGAGGCCGATTTAAGAGTCCTATGGACCCGGACCCCAAGGTCCATCTGATCCTCTACACTGCTAAGAGTCTTACCCTTGATATTATACTCCTTCATCCCATTTGACCTGCCAAAATGGACCACTACACATTTATCCGGGTTGAAGTCCATCTGCCACTTCCCCGCCCAGTCTTGCATCCTATCTATGTCACGCTGCAGCTTCTGACATCCCTCCAACCTATCCACAACACCACCAACCTTCGTGTCGTCGGCAAACTTACCAACCCATCCTTCACTTCCTCATCCAGGTCATTTATGAAAATGACAAACAGCAAGGGTCCCAGAACAGATCCCTGGGGCACTCCACTGGTGACCGACCTCCATTCAGAAAAAGACCCAGCTACAACCACTCTCTGCCTTCTGCAGGCAAGCCAGTTCTGAATCCACAAGGCAACAGCCCCTTGGATCCCATGCCCTCTCACTTTCTCAAGAAGTCTTGCATGGGGGACCTTAGCGAACGCCTTGCTGAAGTCCATGTAAACCACATCTACCGCTTTCCCTTCGTCAACGTGTTTAGTCACATTTTCAAAGAACTCCACCAGGCTCGTAAGGCACGATTTGCCTTTGACAAAGCCGTGCTGACTACTTTTGAGCATACTAAACTTCTCTAAATGTTCATAAATCCTGTCCCTCATTTTGGTGGGAATCGGGTCAAGGGAGCAGGACTTACTTAGGTCCCACAGGCAAGATGAGCTCAGAGAGGAAGATGCAAATTCAGAGCATGGGGGAATCGTAGAGCAAATTGGAAAATTGGACTCGGATGAGGGGGAGGTGGGAAGGAAGCGGCAGAGGCAAACATCAGGGGATCAGCACAGACCAGGGGCAGACAGTAAAATCTCCAAAGGGGCACTCAACTTAAAACGTTTTGTCAGCTTGCTAATCTGGTGACATTTGGATCTAGTTGGTTGACAGCGGGTTAATCAGATATTTGCTGCATTATTAAGGGATTGAGTGAGTTTCTGATCCATCTGATTCAAGGAACTGCACTAAAGAGAGAGAGGGGAGCTCTATGTATGGGTCCAGGACACTTTTTGTCATACCCACTTTAATCGATCGCTCTTTGGGACTTTGTCCCTGACCCCGATGCCTACCCAAATCCATTGGCCTTCTTTTCCATTCTCCTGTCCAGGCTTGAATTCTACTTGGAAAACCCGTAGTTCCAGCTTGTGCCTCTTTTAGTACACTCTGAATGACACATCAAGGAAGCAATTGGTGCCTCCCTGCCCAGAAGAGTGGCCCCCCCCTGCCGCATTCTGCGTTCTTGCCACCCTTCCCATCCAAACGATCCAATGGGAAATAACCTCAGAAACCCTCCTTCCCATTCCGCTCACTCTAGCAGTGACTGCCTCTTGACTTTGCCGTTGGGTCAATGCATCTCCCTCCAAGCAGCACAGGCTGTGATTCAGGTCCTTGACTTTGCTGGGGACGGTTTCATTGGCATCCTAGCTATGGCTGAAACCAGGTTCACGGATAGGAGCACCTTGCTCCTTGCTGAAGCCCAGTCATCCCTTTCATCCTCAGTCCATCTCAGCTCTCCCCTGCCCTCTCTACTCTGAATTTACTTCCCCCATTAAGCCTCTCCCTTCATCTAAACTCTGCCATCCATATACACGGATATCCATATACACAGATATCCATAGACACAGATATCCATAGACACAGATATCCATAGACACAGATATCCATAGACACAGATATCCATAGACACGGATATCCATATACACAGATATCCATAGACATGGACAGCATGGTAGCACAGTGGTTAGCAATGCTGCCTCACAGTACCAAGGGCCCGGGTTCGATTCCCAGCTTGGGTCACTGTCTGTGTGGAGTTTGCACATTCTCCCCGTGTCTGCGTGGGTTTCCTCCGGGTGCTCCGGTTTCCTCCCACAGTCCGAAAGACGTGCTGGTTAGGGTGCTAAATTCTCCCTCAGTGTAACCCGAACAGGCGCCGGAGTGTGGCGATTAGGGGATTTTCACAGCAACTTCATTGCAGTGTTAATGTAAGCTTACTTGTGACACTGATAAATAAATAAACATGGGCAACACCCTCCACCTCTCGTGACCTCTCCGCTCCCATCATGCCCAAGATCATCTCTAACCGCTCCACATCCGCTGTCCATCCTGAGAAAAGATTCCTCCCCAAGTCTTGCATGAGCCACAGCTGAACACTGGGGAAACCAAAGCCATTGCTGTCCCCACCACCTCCCCAATTCCATCCCTCTTCAGACAGCATCTTTCTTTGACTTTGCTTCTTTGGATTCTGCTTCTGAAATGCAACACATTTCTACGTTAAAGGTAGTGTCACCAATGAAGTTGATGGGCATCACTGTTAATCATGAATCTTTGTTGTTTATGTATTGGGGTCACAAGTAGGCTTACATTAACACTGCAATGAAGTTACTGTGAGAATCCCCTAGTCGCCACACTCTGACACCTGTTCGGGTCACACTGAGGGAGAATTTAGCACCTAACCAGCACGTCTTTCGGACTGAGAGGGAAAATCGGAGCACCCGGAGGAAACCCACGCAGACACGGGGAGAACGTGCAGACCCTGCACAGACAGTGACCCGAGCCGGGAATCGAACCCAGGTCCCTGGTGCTGTGAGCAGCAGTGCTAACCACTGTGCCACCGCTGCTCAGAACATGATGCTTTAAACTCAAAACCCAGGATGATTAAACTATGAACAAACCGGAAAGTCTGTCATAACAAAACCCTCATCCTTTGCTATAAATTGCACCGTTTCCTCACTCACACGAACACCAACTCACAGTTCTTCATGAGCCAACCATTTATTTAATTTACTCCTGTTCAGTGTGAAATTTGTCACAGAATTTTGCAGCCAAATCAGTCCTGACTCTCGCCTTGAATCCTTTTCAATCTTCCATTCAGTAACACGGCCAAATAACAGAAAACTCTGAAACTACAGCATTTCAATAGCATTATGTTAGTTATATAAAACATTGGTGGGGTCACATTTGGAATACCGTATCCAATTCTGGTCACCACACTACCAGAAGGATGTGGAGGCTTTGGAGAGAGTACAGAAAAAGTTTACCAGGATGTTGCCTGGTTTGGAGGGTATTAGCTATGAGGAGAGATTGAATAAACTGGGATTGTTCTCCCTGGAAAGACGGAGGCTGAGGAGGCGACCTGATAGGAGTTTATAAAATTATGAGGGGTATGGATAGGGTGAACAGTTGGAAGCTTTTCCCAGGGCAGAAATAACCATTACAAGGGGGCACAAGTTCAAGATAAGGGGGGAAAGGTTCAGTGGTTAGCACTGCTGCCTCACAGTGCCAGGAACCCGGGTTCAATTCTGGCCTCGGGTCACTGTCTGTGCGGAGTCTGCACGTTCTCCCCGTGTCTGCGTGGGTTTCCTCCGGGTGCTGCGGTTTCCTCCCACAGTCCAAAGATGTGTGGGTTAGGCAAATTGGCCATGCTAAATTGCCCCTGAGTGTCAGGGGGACTTGCTAGGGTAAATGCATGGGGTTGCGGAGATAGGACCTGGGTGAGATTGTGGTCGGTGCAGACTCGATGGGCCGAATGGCCTCCTTCTGCACTGTAGGATTCTGATTCTATGACCAACATGGAGAAATGATAACTAAAGCCAAGATCCTTTCCTCTCCCCACCCTCTCTGCGTTGCAGCCTGCAAATGAGATGTATATTATGTTGGCCTACTCCCCGAGAGAATCTAAATTTTTTAAATATTTGACTATTCCACTTTCTTAAGCATGCCATTGATTTTAGTGTTAGCTACAAACCTACTGACCGTATACCAAACATCTTTCCCCCAGGATGAAGACAGCAAACAGTAGCAGGTGCAGAACCGATCCCTGGGAGACACCACTCTTCAATGTTCATAAACTATGTGGCGTTGGAGGCAATTCTTAATCCAGTGTTTCAAATCACAACTGTTACAACAAGATTACATCCTTTGATGCAATTTAGTGCAAGGAATCCCCAGCAGAGGCTTTCTGAAGTCCAGTGGGACAGCGTCTGTCAAATTCCTTCCCAGTCATGCCTGCTGTTGTATAGAATTCCAAAGGTTGTCAGACTCAATTCCCATTAAACACGATCTTTCCCTGAAATTTGCCCTCGAGCTTCTTTTCACATAACCTGAATCCTCTTCAATCTTCCATTGAATAACACAGCCAAATAACAGAAAACTCTGAAACTACAGCATTTCAATAGCATTATGTTAGTTACATAAAACATTGGTTAGGCCACATTTGGAATACTGTGTCCAATTCTGGTCGCCACACTACCAGAAGGACGTGGAGGCTTTGGAGAGAGTACAGAAAAGGTTTACCAGGATGTTGCCTGGTATGGAGGGTATTAGCTATGAGGAGAGATTGAATAAACTGGGATTGTTCTCCCTGGAAAGACGAAGGCTGAGGGGGCGACCTGATAGAAGTTTATAAAATTATGAGGGGTGTGGATAGGGTGAACAGTTGGAAGCTTTTTCCCAGGGCAGAGATGACAATTACAAGGGGGCACAAGTTCAGGATAAGGGTGGAAATGTTTAGTAGGGATGTGCGGGGGCAAGTTTTTTTCCCCACAGAGGGTGGTGGGGGACTGGAACGCACTGCCAAGGGAGGTGGTTGAGGCAGACATGATAGCGACATTTAAGACTTACCCGGATGGACACATGAACAGACGGGGAATGGAGGGATACAGGCAGTTGGTCTAGATAGGAGAACGGGATTGGCACAGCCTTGGTGGGTCGAAGGGCCTGTTCCTGTGCTATACTGTTCTTAGTTCGACGGAACCCACAGGTGCAATGGACTACGAGACACCATTTGGAGGTTGGGATTGAGTGGTAGGTTGGCCCAAACACACAATTCCAGTTGGATCAAACCTCTTCCGTCACCTCCAGCTGCTTCTCAAACATGCCCCATACCCATGATGGTTGGAGAATAGTGATTTCGAAGGATCCTCCCTGAAGCTGGGAGGGCAAGGAATAAAGCACGGGGGGGGGAAAGAGCAACTGCAGAACAAGGAAAAACCATTCGATAATTCTATTTTATTTGGGGTGGCACAGTGGTTAGCACTGCTGCCTCACAGCACCGGGGACGCGGGTTCGATTCCCGGCTTGGGTCACTGCCTGTGCGGAGTTTGCACATTCTCCTCGTGTCTGCGTGGGTTTCCTCCGGGTGCTCCAGTTTCCTCCCACACTCCAAAGATGTGTGGGTTAAGTTGATTGGCCATGCTAAATTGCCCCTTAATGTCAGGGGGATTAGGAAGCTAAATATGTAGGGATACGGAAATAGGACCTGGGTGGGATTGTGGTCGGTGCAGACTCAATGGGCCGAATGGCCTCCTTTTGCACTGTAGGGATTCTATGAATTCCTCTCTTACCTCCTCAGCCCTGCCCAAGAGATCACACAGATCAAGTATTATGTATAAAGACATCTAACTTCTGTATACGGTCATCTCTTTCCCACGCAGGATCTAGCCCAGCTCCCTCTTGAACGCATCACCACTCGCCACACCAGCCAGCAATACATGACAGAGGTTCTCTGCTCTCTGACAATGGAGAACTCCCCAACTACTACAGTCTACTTCTCTGTTTAAACTTGTACCCCACACTGCCCATGCCCCCCTTCCCAATCTGCCAAACAGGAACAATCAATCGGGGCAGCTTCCAGTCCAATCATCATTGTATAGACCTTTATCAGGCCACCTCTAGGTCTACACAGCTCTAAAATTAATAGACCAAGTCTGGATAGCCGAGGTTCTTTTAGTCAGGACTCATTCCCCTCAGGAACCTTTCCCAGGCTTTGATATCACCTACCAGGCGGGGTGGGAACCAAAAGTGGACGCACTACGTCTGACCAATGACCTGTGTATTGACAAAATGGCGTCCTTTGGCTTGTTCTGAATAACTCTTATTAACCCAACCCAAAATCTTGTCAGTTTTTTGAAAGATCCTGTGGTCATGGGCGACACGGTGGCACAGTGGTTAGCAACTGCTGCCTCACAGCGCCAAGTACATGGGTTCAAGTCCCGGCTTTGTGTGACTGTCTGTGCGGAGTCTGCATGTTCTCCCCATGTCTGCGTGGGTTTCCTCCCAGACTCCAAAGATGTCCGGGTTAGGTGGATTGACCGTGATAAATTGCTCCTTAGTGTCGGGGGGACTAGTTAGGGTAAATGCATGGGGTTACGGGGATAGAGCCTGGGTGGGATTGTGGTCAGTGCAGGCTCGATGGGCTGAATGGCCTCCTCCTGCACTGTCTGATTCTATGACCAATATGGAGAAATGATAGCTAAAGCCAAGATCTTTTCCTCTCTGCATTACAGCCTGCAAATGAGATGTATGTTATGTTGGCCTACTCCCCGAGAGAATCTAAATATTTTTTTATATATCTACTTTCTTAAGCATGCCATTGATTTTAGTGCCAGCTACAAACTTACTGACCGTATACCAAACATCTTTCCCCCAGGATGAAGACAGCAAACAGTAGCAGGTGCAGAACCGATCCCTGGGAGACACCACTCTTCAATGTTCATAAACTATGTGGCGTTGGAGCCAATTTCTAATCCAGTGTTTCAAATCACGATTGTTACCACAAGATTACATCCTTTGATGCAATTTAGTGCAAGGAATCCCCAGCAGATGCTTTCTGAAGTCCAGTGGGACAGCGTCTGTCAAATTCCTTCCCAGTCATGCCTGCTGTTGTATAGAATTCCAAAGGTTGGCAGACTCATTTCCCATTCAACATGATCTTTCCCCGAAATCTAGCTTCCCTTCACATAAGTTTGAAAAACAGCCAGAGGCTGAAGAAAGAAAGACTGGCCTCAATGCTACCGAGACATACAGGGAAATTCTACACACTGCATTCAACTAATAGGGGCGTGTGGTGAACCATAGTTGGTTACCACTATGAGTGCTGAGCCATGGATGGTCAGCACTATGGGGTTTGTAGATATGTTACTGTAATTACTGTTGGTGTTAGGGTTGGGCTGTTCTACCTGTTGATATTGTTCTGAGGTACACTCCAGTTGGCTCCGCCTACAAGGGGAAGTATAAAGGTCACTGCACTGCCTGGAGACCCTTTACTCTGGGATTGTATTGTATATAGTGTGCTCCATTCTTGTCAGTAATAAAAGCCTTTATTTCCCGGATACATTCTAGTCTCCCGTGTGAATTAATCGCGCATCAGGGCGGTACAGTGGTTAGCACTGCTGTCTCACAGGGCTAGGGATCCGGGTTCAATTCCCGGCTTGGGGGTCACTGTCTGTGCGGAGTCTGCACCTTCTCCGCGTGTCTGCATGGGTTTCCCCCGGGTGCTCCGGTTTCCTCCCACAGTCCGAAAGACATGCTGGTTAGGTGCTAAATCCTTCCTCAGTGTACCCGAACAGGCGCCAGAGTGTGGCGACTGGGGGATTTTCATTGCAGTGTTAATGTAAGCCTACTTGTGACTAATAAATAAGCTTACTTAGAGTGACAGCTCAGACAGCAATACCAAGTGCAAGCCTGGATTTGTAAAGCCTTCAAGTGGAGACTTAAAAAATACCCAAAAGCACAAACATAAAATTATAGAATCCCTACAGTGCAGAAGGAGGCCATTCAGCCCATCGAGTCTGCACCGACCACAATCCCACCCAGGCCTTATTCCCATAACCCCTCATATTTATCCTGGTAATCCCCCCAACACTAGGGTCAATTTATCATGGCCAATCAACCTAACCCGCACATCTCTGAACAACAACTTTACACATGTTTTCCACTGCATTTCTGTAGGGCCTTTCACGACCTGAGGATGTCCCAACGCACTTTACAGTGTACTTTTGAAGTGCAGGCATTATTGCTAGAACAATGTTTAATCATGTTATTGTAAAAAAAAACTTGTACATTTTGTATTACAACCCTTATCCCGGATTTTCAAAATTTCTGTCATCAGACAAAATGATGGCAAAATGTTTGAACCAAAATATCGAGCGATTTGATTGGATTTCCTTCTGTCTCCTTCAGGCTCATCATTCAGCAATGTTTAATCCCTCAGTAGATTCTCATCAGTAGTTTCCTGGCCACTGACCTCACTTGACCTACAGTGCTATGTTTGGATTAGAGAAGGCAAAGTACAAAGGAGAAATGATCACATTCCCTGTAGGTCATAGAATCATCGAATCCCTACAGTGCAGAAGGAGGCCATTCGGCCCATCGAGTCTGCACCGACCACAATCCCACCCAGGCCCTATCCCCATAACCCTACTTATTTACCCTACTAACCCCCTGACATTAAGGGGCAATTTAGCATGGCCAATCCACCTAACCCGCACATCTTGGGCCTGTGGGAGGAAACAGGAGCACCCGGAGGAAACCCAGGCAGACATGGGGAGAACGTGCAAACTCCACACTGACAGTGACCCCAGGCCGGGAATCGAACCCGGGTCCCTCGCACTGTGAGGCAGCAGTGCTAACCCACAGTGACACGGTGAGATGAGTGAGAAGGAGCACATCAAATGCAAAACTTGAAGACACAGATTTTAATTGGCTCCGAATCTCATTCATCCATCATCCCTGTGCTCACTGACCTTCACTGGCCCCTTGTCGAACAAGCCTTCCCCCTGCGTGAGGCGATGATGTGCAGCAAAGACGGTGGAGTAGCTTCAGATTCTTGTTGATGGCTGTGGAGCCAAATCTGTGAGAAGTTCGGCCACAAGTGCCGCATCTGAAAGTGGTTATCGGGTGTCCGCTGTGGGTTGTTGTTTTCAGTGGAAAACCCCGGACATTCTTTCTTCCACCTTCTTCCATCAGGAAAAAGATACAAAAGTCTGAGGTCACGTACCAACCGACTCAAGAACAGCTTCTTCCCTGCTGCCGTCAGACTTTTGAATGGACCTACCTTGCATTAAGTTGATCTTTCTCTACACCCTAGCTATGACTGTAACACTACATTCTGCACTCTCTCCTTTCCTTCTCTATAAACGGTATGCTTTGTGTGTATAGCGCGCAAGAAACAACACTTTTCCCTGTATCCCAATACATGTGACAATAATAAATCAAACAATACCTTTCACTGTGTCCCAGTACATGTGACAATAATAAATCAAACAATACTTTTCACTGTGTCCCAGTACATGTGACAATAATAAATCAAACAATACCTTTCACTGTGTCCCAGTACATGTGACAATAATAAATCAAACAATACCTTTCACTGTATCCCAGTACATGTGACAATAATAAATCAAATCAAATCAGTATTGCCACTGACTCTTCCCAGGACACTGCAGCCACTGACTCTTCCCAGGACACTGCAGCCACTGATTGCCACCCTGCAGTGGTACCTGTGGGCCCACCAGCTGAGGTTGGCATTTCCCTCTGCCATCATCTCGTTTCTCCCAGGTACGATGTTTGGGGCCTTCATGTCATGCTTGCCAGTGTCTCTGAAGCATCCTACTGGTCGTCTGGTTCCAGCTATCTGGCCACACAGGCAATCCGTAGGTTTGCGACCACTTTCCACCCTGTTAATGTGCCTGAGCCAGCAAAGTCACCTTTGCTTAATGAGTTGCCAACATACTTTGGACATTTGCTTTTGATTGCACTGCTGTGTTCGTGATTTTGTTTATATTCATTCGTGGGACATGGGCGTCGCTGGCTGGCCAGCATTTATTGCCCATCCCTAGATGCCCTTGAAGGGTAGTTGAGAGTCAACCACGTTGCTGTCATAGAATCCCGATGGTGCAGAAGGAGGCCATTCGGCCCATCGAGTCTGCACCCAGCACAATCCCACCCAGGCCCTATCTCCATCTAACCCCATGCATTTACCCTAGCTAGTCCCCCGGACACAAAGGGGAAATTTAGCATGGCCAATCCACCTAACCTGCACATCTTTGGACTGTGGGAGGAAACCGGAGCACCCGGAGGAAACCCACGCAGACCCGGGGAGAACGTGCAGACTCCACACAGTGACCCAAGCCGGGAATCGAACCCGGGTCCCTGGTGCTGTGAGGCAGCAGTGCTAACCACTGTGCTGCCCTGTCGTCACATCTGTAGGCCAGACCAAGTAAGGGTGGCAGATTTCCTTCCCCAGTGGACTTTAGTGAATCAGATGGGTTTTTCCAACAATCAACAATAGTTCCATGGTCATCAGTAGATTTTCAATTCCAGATTTTTTTAATGGAATTAAAATTCCACCAGCTGATGTGGCAGGATTCGAACCCGGGTCCCCCGAACTTTAGCTGAGTTTTTGTTTTGACAGTGTACCCGAGCAGGCGCCGGAGGTGGCGTCTCGGGGATTTTCACAGTAACTTCATTGCAGTGTTAATGTAAGCCTGCTTGTGACACTAATAAATAAACTTTAATTTTAATCTCTGCTATGTAGATCTCAAAACAGTTTTTATTTCAGGATTCTGTCATGAATAATTGAACTCAGCAATTTTCAAGCTTTGCTAATACCACAATGACATTTCCTGGCCAGCCTTTAGTGGATAGCGGTTGCCGGAGTGCCGATGTAAACCGGTATTTGGCATCATTCCTTCTACCGGGCATGTTGGTGCATGGTGAGCCGGGCAACTTTCAGGGTCGCACGTCCATCTGATAGTGGCAGCAGAGTGCTCAGTGCCGCAGTCTGCGATGTGCTAGGTGCTGGGTGTGCAGAACCATGGGCAGATCACGTCTTCCAGCGATAACTGGCTCAAGTTGATGCCAATGGCCACAGAATCGTAAAATCCCGACAATGCAGAAGGAGGCCATTCGGCCCATCAAGCCTGCACTGGCAACAATCCCACCCAGGCCCTATCCCCGCAACCCCATGTATTTACCCTGCTAAGCCCCCTGACACTAAGGGGCAATTTGGCATGGCCAATGACAGATGACATCTGTCGCTGAATCCAAAGTAAGTAGTCTCACAACACCAGGTTAAAGTCCAACAGGGTCTATTTGGTAGCAGAAGCCACTAGCTTTCGGAGCGCTGCCCCTTCCAAAAGTTGAATCCAAAAGCAAAGCAAACCTGCAAAGTCCAATATAAATCAAACAGCTAGAACACTATGACTTTAGGTACTCAGCCCAAAGATGTGCGGATTGGCCATGCTAAATTGGCCGTAGTGCTAGGAGGATTAGTAGGGTAAATACATGGGATGATGGGGATAGGGCCTGGGTGGGATTGTGGTCGGTGCAGACCCGATGGGCCGAATGGACTCCTTCTGCACTGATTTACATTAGCTAAGACAGTCGCACTAAAGACAGGGAGGTATTGCGCAAATAAACGCTAGACCAACTTACGTCAAGGAATCCAAACTGCCTGTGACAATGGAAATCGGCGTGCTACGAATGATAGAATCAAGAGGACACTTGATCCTACCATCACTGAAGTTTCCCCATGAAATCAGCAGACGGTGGAAGGCTCACCAACAGAAGTAAAGATGTACCCGGCGGGTTGAACGTTACAGTGCGATGTACCCCCGCGAGACGGACATCGCCCAGTCTGCGTCTCCTGCAGTTTCCTTTCACACTTGAGTGAGTCGAGCTCAGTAAAGCAGAACATGCAGAAAGGCACTCCAGAAAGGATGGAATTCTAGCCGAACTGCGCTGCTGCAGAATATCCCATCAACTGCCTTCGCGACCCTGTTTAACAAAGCCTCAACTTTAACATCCTCATCCCCTGCTTTGAAACTCCTGTAATCTCTTCTAGCCCTGGCCTGTTTCCATGCTGATTTGCTCTATGACTCTATAACCCTTCAAGACATGTGCAATCCTCCTGTTCTGTCTTCCTGCGCATAGTAGTAGTACATTACAGCGCAGAACAGGCCCTTCGGCCCACGATGTTGCACCGACCAGTTAAAAAAAAAAACTGTGACCCTCCAACCTAAACCAATTTCTTTTCGTCCATGAACCTATCTACGGATCTCTTAAACGCCCCCAAACTAGGCGCATTTACTACTGATGCTGGCAGGGCATTCCAATCCCTCACCACCCTCTGGGTAAAGAACCTACCCCTGACATCGGTTCTATAACTACCCCCCCTCAATTTAAAGCCATGCCCCCTCGTGCTGGATTTCTCCATCAGAGGAAAAAGGCTATCACTATCCACCCTATCTAAACCTCTAATCATCTTATATGTTTCAATAAGATCCCCTCTTAGCCGCCGCCTTTCCAGCGAAAACAATCCCAAATCCCTCAGCCTCTCCTCATAGGATCTCCCCTCCATACCAGGCAACATCCTGGTAAACCTCCTCTGCACCCTCTCCAAAGCCTCCACATCCTTCCTGTAATGTGGGGACCAGAACTGCACACAGTACTCCAAGTGCGGCCGCACCAGAGTTGTGTACAGTTGCAACATAACGCTACGACTCCTAAATTCAATCCCCCTACCAATAAACGCCAAGACACCATATGCCTTCTTAACAACCTTATCTACTTGATTCCCAACTTTCAGGGATCTATGCACACATACACCTAGATCCCTCTGCTCCTCCACACTATTCAAAGTCCTCCCGTTAGCCCTATACTCAACACATCTGTTATTCCTACCAAAGTGAATTACCTCACACTTCTCCGCATTAAACTCCATCCGCCACCTCTCGGCCCAACTTTGCAACCTGTCTAAGTCTTCCTGCAAACTACGACACCCTTCCTCACTGTCTACCACACCACCGACTTTGGTGTCATCAGCAAATTTGCTAATCCACCCAACTATACCCTCATCCAGATCATTAATAAATATTACAAACAGCAGTGGCCCCAAAACAGATCCCTGAGGTACACCACTTGTAACCGCACTCCATGATGAATATTTACTATCAACCACCACCCTCTGTTTCCTATCCGCTAGCCAATTCCTGATCCAATTTCCTAGATCACCCCCAATCCCATACATCTGCATTTTCTGCAGAAGCCTACCATGGTGAACCTTATCAAACGCCTTACTAAAATCCATATATACCACGTCCACTGCCTTGCCCCCATCCACCTCCTTGGTCACTTTCTCAAAAAACTCAATAAGGTTAGTAAGGCACGACCTACCTGCCACAAAACCATGCTGACTATCACCTATCAATTCATTACTCTCCAAATAACTATAAATCCTATCCCTTATAATTTTTTCCAACATCTTGCCGACAACAGAAGTGAGACTCACCGGTCTATAATTCCCGGGGAAGTCTCTGTTCCCCTTCTTAAACAATGGGACAACATTCGCTAACCTCCAATCTTCTGGTACTATACCAGAGGCCAACGACGACCTGAAGATCAGAGCCAGAGGCTCTGCAATCACTTCTCTTGCCTCCCAGAGAATCCTTGGATAAATCCCATCCGGACCAGGGGATTTATCTATTTTCAGACCCTCCAGAATATCCTGCACATCCTCCTTATCAACTGTAATACTGTCTATTCTACTCCCCTGCAACCCAGTGTCCTCCTCAGCTATATTCATGTCCCCTTGCGTGAACACCGAAGAGAAATATTGGTTCAATGCTTCACCAATCTCCTCCGGTTCCACACATAACTTCCCTCTGCCATCTATAACTGGCCCTAAACTTGCCCTAACCAACCTTCTGTTCTTGACATACCTATAGAACGCCTTAGGATTCTCTTTAACCCTATCCGCCAAAGTCTTCTCATGTCCCCTTTTAGCCCTTCTAAGCTCGCTCTTCAACTCCCTCTTAGCCAATCTAAAGCTTTCTAGTGCACTACCCGAGTGCTCACGTCTCATCCGAACATAAGCCTCCTTTTTCTTTTTAACCAACAAAGAAACTTTTTTGGTGCACCACGGTTCCCTAGCCCTACCAATTCCTCCTTGCCTGACAGGGACATACCTATCACAGACTCGCAGTAGCTGCTCCTTGAAAAAACTCCACATGTCGGACGTTCCCAGTCCCTGTAATCTCCTAGTCCAACCTATGTTTCCTAATTCTCTCCTAATAGCCTCATAATTACCCTTCCCCCAGCTAAAACCACTGGCCCGAGGTTCATGCCTATCCCTTTCCATCACTAAGGTGAACGTAACCGAATTGTGGTCACTATCACCAAAATGCACACCAACTTCCAAGTCTAGCACCTGGTCTGGCTCATTTCCCAGCACCAGATCCAATATAGCCTCACCTCTAGTTGGCCTGTCTACATACTGAGTCAAAAAACCTTCCTGCACGCTTTGAACAAAAACTGACCCCTCTAACGAGCTAGAGCTATAACAATTCCAGTCAATATTAGTCAAGTTAAAATCCCCCATAACAATTGCCCTATTACTTTCACTCCTAAGCAGGATTGACTCCGCAATCCTTTCCTCAACCTCTCTAGAACTTTTAGGAGGTCTATAAAAGACTCCCAACAGGGTGACCTCTCCTCTCCTATTTCTAATCTCCGCCCATACTACCTCAACAGATAAGTCCTCATCAAACCTCCTCTCTGACACTGTGATACAATCTCTGACCAATAATGCTACCCCTCCCCCTCTTCTACCTCCTTCCCTACTTCGACTAAAACATTTGAACCCCGGGACCTGCAGCATCCATTCCTGCCCCTGCTCTATCCATGTCTCTGAAATAGCCACAACATCGAAGTCCCAGGTACTGATCCACGCTGCAAGTTCACCCACTTTATTGCGAATACTCCTGGCATTGAAGTATACACATTTCAAACCCTGCTCCACCCCACCTCTGCAATGCCGTGCATTGCAGTCCCCATCCATGCATCCCTCACTTTCAGCCCCACTACTCAGGATCCCTCCCCCCCCCCGAATCAGTTTAAACCTCCCTGCATGGCCTTAGCAAATTTACCCCCCAGGATATTGGTCCCCTTCTGATTAAGGTGTAGACCATCCTTCTCATAGAGGTCACACCTTCCCCAGTACCTTCCCAATTGCTTAAGTACCTGAACCCCTCCCTCCTGCACCATCCCCTCAGCCATGAATTCAAACCTTCCCTCTCCCTATTCCTCTCTAAACTATCCCGTGGTACAGGCAAGAGTCCAGAGATAACCACTCTGTCAGTCTTGGCCTTTAGTTTCCACCCCAACTCCATAAATCCCTGCCTAATATCCCCTTCCCCTATCCTCCCTATGTCGTGTGTCCCCACATGTACAATAACTTGTGGTTTATCTCCCTCCCCCCTAAGAGTCCTGAATACCCTGTCAGACACATCCCGGACCCCAGCCCCTGGTAGGCAACACACCAACCCTGAGTCCCTACCTTTAGTTCCGACCCTCCTATCTGTCTCCTTAATTGTGGAGTCCCCAATCACAAGGCCCAGTCTTTTACAGCCCCTAACCACCTGAGCTTTCTCACTCGGCTCACCCCCAGAGATCTGCTCTCTATGCTCAGTTGATTCCTCCTCAACTGTAGCCTCCAGCACCGAAAACCTATTATGGAGGGGAACCGCCCCAGGGGATTGTCTTCCCGATTGCTTCTTACCCCTCCTCCTGGCATTGACCCAAGCCTCATTTCTAGGAGTTACTATTTCTCTATAACTCCTATCAACTTCCACCTCCGCCTCCCGAATTATGCGGAGTTCCTCTACCTCCCCCTCCAGCTCCTTTACACGCTCCTCCAGAAGCTGCAATCTAATGCACTTCTTACAACTAAAATCTCCTGAAACACTACTGGATTTCCTCACCACATACATCCCACAGGAGATGCAGCATACTGCCTGAACTGCCATCCCTGAAGCCATTACCAGCAAGAAAAAAGAAAACAAAAAAAAAAACTTCCCCACACTTCCCCAACTGTCACTCTCCACTGCAGCCCGAGCAACACTCCCTCACTGAGACACCAACTGTCACACTCTACTGCAGCCCGAGCAGCACTCCCACACAGCATCTCCAATCTGAATCTCTCCACCCCTGGTGGCTATATCCTGAATCATCTTGGCCCCAAACTCTCCTAGGCCTCTCACTCCACTCTTTAGAATGCTTCTAAAGATCTCCCTCTGAACTATATTTGGGTCATCTATTCCGGTTCCTCCTTCTAGGGCTCGATGTCAAAGCAATGTTCAAAATATTTTTACCGATGTCGCTCACTCAGCACTTTTGGACATTTCATGAAGTTAAACATATGGGCGGCACGGTGGCACAGTGGTTAGCACTGTTGCTTCACAGCGCCAGGGACCTGGGTTTGATTCCCAGCGTGGGTCACTGTCTGTGTGGAGTTTGCACATTCTCCCCGTGTCTGCGTGGGTTTCCTCCGGGTGCTCCGGTTTCCTCCCACAGTCCAAAAGACGTGCTGGTTAGGTGCTAAATTCTCCCTCAGTGTAACCCGAACAGGCGCCGGAGTGTGGCGACTCGGGGATTTTCACAGTAACTTCATTGCAGTGTTAATGTAAGCGTAATTGTGACAATAATAAATAAACTTTAAAACACTTCAGAAATTCATGGATTGCAGCCTGCGATGCACATACATTTCTAAATCCATTTAAATAAAACTAAAAACTCAGAAAAAATTAAGTTAGGCATTCCTTACAGATCACAGAATTGTTACGGTGCAGACTATAAGACATAGGAGCAGAATGAGGCCACTCAGCCCATCGGCTCCGCCATTCAATCATGGCTGATATTTTTCTCATCCCCATTCTCCTGCCTTTTCCCCATAACCCCTGATCCCCTTATTAATCAAGAACCTATCTATCTCTGTCTTAAAGACACTCAACGACCCGGCCTCCACAGCCTTCTGCGGCAAAGAGTTACACAGATTCACCACTCTCTGGCTGAAGAAATTCCTCCTCAGAAGGCGGCCATTTGGCCCATCTCGTCTTCAGACCTTGGCCAGAAGATGGCGATTTACCAATTCTCATGAACAGCTAATGTTCTTTGATTTGCTCATGGTGCATCGAAAAGTCAGCCCTCTCTAAGCGATGCACAGGTATACATCTTTTCACAGCAGTTAAGAAGGTCAGCCTGAAAAAGAAAATGCCTCGTTAACAAGAGCGTAATACATTACCTGCTGTATGGGATAACGTTTGTGTCTTTTAGTTTACTACAAGTTAGATAGTCTAAGCACTGGAAACACTCAGCAGGTCTTGCAGCATCTGTGGAGAGAGAAACAGAGTTAAGGTTTCAGGATGAACAGGGTTCTTTGTTGTGAAGGCTGTTTCACTCTCCATAGATGCTTCCGGACCTGCTCTTTTCGCCTTGTCGGTTTAAAACAAAAGGACTTGAGCAACAATAATATTGAGATCACTTTATTTCACAACAATTTCTCATGGTAATAATTTACTCGAAATCCTGGGCTGCCTGACAACCGCGGTCAATGGGACTACTTGCAACACACAACCAAATTAAAGCTAAGTACCCTCAACGCCCACGGTACAACGGACAAATTATATACACAGAGAACAATAAATTATTGCAGGTAACAAAAAACTTTCTACACAAGTTCTGTACATACAAAGACCAAAAGTGTACAGATTATTGCAGAGATACCCTTATTTCAGCATGGTCCACTCCCAAAGCAGTGTCATATTAAAGTTTATTTATTAGTCACAAGTAGGCTTACATTAACACTGCAATGAAGTCATTGTGAAATTCCCCTAGTCGCCACACTCCTGTTCGGGTTACACTGAGGGAGAATTTAGCACCTAACCAGCGTGTTTTTCTGACTGTGGGAGGAAACCGGAGCACCCGGAGGAAACCCATGCAGACAAAGAACAAAGAACAGTACAGCACAGGAAACAGGCCCTTCGGCCCTCCAAGCCTGTGCCGCTCCTTGGTCCAACTAGACCAATCGTTTGTATCCCTCCATTCCCAGGCTGCTCATGTGACTATCCAGGTAAGTCTTAAACGGTGTCAGCGTGCCTGCCTCCACCACCCTACTTGGCAGACACGGGGGAGAATGCGCAAACTCCGCACAGACAGTGACCCAAGCCAGGAATTGAACCCGGGTCCCTGGCGCGGTGAGGCAGCAGTGCTAACCACTGTGCCGCCGTGCCGTGGAGGACCATTATCATGGAAGAGAGTTATTTCTCTTATCCTCTCCTGAACTCAGTTGTACCAAAATCTGCCGGTGTCTGCACAACCATAAGGGCACTTTTCACAGTAACTTCATAGCAGTGTTAAAGTAAGCCTACTTGTGACACTAATAAATAAACTTAAAGCCATTCGTCCAGGAGAGGTGCAGAGGAAATTGGGCAAAATAAAAGTATTTCCATTGGGTGGCACGGTGGCACAGTGGTTAGCACTGCTGCCTCACAGCGCCAGGGACCCGGGTTCGATTCCTGGCTTGGGTCACCGTCTGTGTGGAGTTCGCACGTTCTCCCCGTGTGTGCGTGGGTTTCCTTCGGGTGCTCCGGTTTCCCCCCCCACAGTCCAAAGATGTGCGGGTAGGTGGATTGGCCCTGGTAAATCGCCCCGTGTCAGCGTGACTAGCTGGGGCAAGAGCATGGGGTTATGAGGATAGGGCCTGGGTGGGATTGTGGTCGGCGCAGACTCGATGGGCCAAATGGCCTCCTCCTGCACTGTCGGGATTCTATAAAGTTTTGAACATCTTCTGCATCTCGTGACATTCTTTCACTTCCCTGTATCACGAGTAGCATTAAAAAAAAGAGGTAGTTAGTGATAGATTATGAAGGCGAATCAGCTAAAATTCCTCACATAGACAAAGGTCTCAAAACAGAATTCAAGTCTTCCCAAATTAGTGTGCCCTCTCGGAATGTTGAGATTGGAAATCTCGAGGCGGAATGTTAAAAATGTTAACTGCAAAATAAAATCAGGCAACAAGGTCTTGTTCTTGTGTTTGACCTTGTTCCATTTATACTAAACTGGCTCACAGCTTTCCTTCTAATTAGTTGGCTGGTGGTCAGGGCTCACTAACACTGCTGCAGGACTCACTAACACTGCTGGATACAACAAGCAGCTACTTGGCTTTTGAACCTGTAAAAGATGTAGTCCTTAGGTATGGCTTTTGTGGGTTAAAATTAAAAAGGCAAAAAAAAAAACACCCATTTTTTTTTCATAGAATCACTGTGGTGCAGAAGGAGGCCATTCAGCCCATCGAGTCTGCACCGACCACAATAGGACCCAGGCCCTAGCCCCGTAACCCCACATATTTAATCCCCTGACACGAGGGCCAATTTAGCACGGCCAATCCACCTAACCCGCACGTCTTTCGGACTGTGGGAGGAAACCGGGAGCACCCGGGAGGAAACCCACGCAGACACGGGGAGAACGTGCAAACCCCGCACAAACAGTGACCCAAGCTGGGAATCGAACCTGGGTCTCAGGCGCTGTGAGGCAGCAGTGCTAACCACTGTGCCACTGTGCCGCTGAGCTTATTCCTTTAATACAAATATCATAATGCTTTTCTCGTGCGTGCAGAACTAGCGTGTTCCAGCACTCTTGGAGTCTCAGCAGTGCACGCTTCATAGAAAGAGGTCCGTAGAAACTACAGTTTTTTTTAAGCTACAGAATGGACACAAACAAGGAAGCTCATTCAGCCCATTATGGTTCACCCTCCCACTTGGGTCCCACACTGTCACAGTATAAATTTTATATGCCGGCCACTGCTTAATGTCAAGCGGTTCCTGACAACAGTTGTGCCTTGACCCAGTTTGAACCTCCGGCCCCAATGCTCTTCCATCTGGGAAAGAGAGAGCTGGGAGATGAACTGATGAAGGTCTTTAGAATTAGGAGACCAGAACCAGGGGGCATACGGCAGTCATTATTAAATCTAATAGGATAATATCTTTAACCATACAGTAATGAGAATGTAGAATTCACTGCCAAAGTGAGTGGTTGGGATGATAGGTTAGGAATACAGGAATGTTTAAGATTAAGATGTATTTAACAAGATTATAGAATCACACAGCGCAGAAGAGGCCCTTCAGCCCATCGAGTTGGCACCGACACATTAGAAACACCTGACCTCTCACCTAATCCCATCTGCCAGCACTTGGCCCATAGCCCTGAATGTTATGATGTGCCAAGTGCTGATCCAGGTACTTTCTGAAGGGTGTGAGGCAACTCGCCTCCACCACCCACCCAGGCCGCACATTTCAGAAGGTCACCATCCTCTGAGTAAAAAAGCTTTTCCTCACATCCCCCCCCTAAACCTCCTGCCCCCCCCACCTCGAACCTCTGTCCCCCTCGTGACTGGCCCTTCAACTAGGGGGAATAGTTGCTCCTTATCCACCCTGTCCATGCCCCTCATAATCTTGTACACCTCGATCAGGTCGCCCCTCAGTCTTCTCTGCTCCAGAGTAAACAACCCAAGCCTATCCAACCTCTCTTCATAACTTAAATGCTCCGTCCCAGGCAGCATCCTGGTGAATCTCCTCTGCACCCCCTCCAGTGCAATCACATCCTCCCTATAATGTGGCGACCAGAACTGCACACAGTGCTCCAGCTGTGGCCTCACCAAAGTTCTATACAATTCCAACATGACTTCCCTGCTTTTGTAATTTAGGCCTCAATTGATACAGGTAAGTGTCCCATATCCCTTTTTCACCATCCTACTAACATGCCCTTCCGCCTTCGGAGATCTGTGGACAAACACGGCAAGGTCCCTTGGTTCCACAGAACTTCCTAGTGCCCTACCATTCATCGAGTACTTCCTTGTCAAATTACGCCTTCCAAAGTGTATCACCTCACACTTTTCAGGGTTAAATTCCATCTGCCACTTATCCGTCCATTTGACCATTCCGTCTATACCTTCTTGTAGCCCAAGACACTGTCCCACTGTTAACCACCTGTCCAATCTTTGTGTCATCCGCAAATTTACTAATCCTACCCCCCACATAGTCATCAATGTCATTTATATAAATGACGAATAACAGGAGGCCCAACACAGATCCCTGTGGTACGTCACCGGACATTGGCTTCCAGTCACTAAAGCAGCCTTCTGTCATCACCCTCTGTCTCCTACAACTGAGCCAATTCTGAATCCAGATAAGTATACTAGAAGGAAAAGGAAGATATGTTTACAGTTCTGGTCACCCTATTATAGAAAGGATATTATTAAATCAGAAAGAGTGCAGAAAAGATTTACTAGGATGCTACCGGGACTTGATGGTTTGAGTTATAAGGAGAGGCTGGATAGGCTGGGACGTTTTTCCTCTGGAGCGTAGGAGGCTGAGGGGTGATGTTACAGAGGTCTATAAAATAGTGAGGGGCATAGATCAGCTAGATAGTCAATATCTTTTCCCAAAGGTACAAAGAACAAAGAACAATACAGCACAGGAACAGGCCCTTCGGCCCTCCAAGCCCGCGCCGCTCCCCGGTCCAGGATTGAATCCTGAATCCAGGATCCCCGCCCAATTTCCCAGCCTATCTACATACCAATATCCTATCCACCGAGCTGTCCCTCACAGCTGCGATGCTTTGTTCATTACAACCTATTAACTCACCCCCACCTCCCCATTCCAGACCATGTGATCTCCAGGGAGAGGCGAAAACCCAGAGTGAAAAACCCCAGGGCCAATATGGGGAAAAAAAATCTGGGAAATTCCTCTCCGACCCCCTGAGGCGATCGAAACGAGTCCAGGAGATCACAATGGCCCTGATCGGAAAATGCTCCCCAACCCTAGTCATTTCCACTTCCACGAACACCATATGAATTCCCTGCCCCCGAGACAGGTTCCCAACCATCCGCAGTCTCGCTCTGTACTGGCACCAGCAAGATGATCATAGAATGAAGCCTTGAAACGAGAAACAAGGAACAATTAGCCCGCGCCGCTCCCTGGTCCAAACTAGACCACTCTTTTGTATCCCTCCATTCCCACTCCGTTCATATAGCTGTCTAGATAAGTCTTAAACGTTCCCAGTGTGTCCGCCTCCACCACCTTGCCCGGCAACACATTCCAGGCCCCCACGACCCTCTGTGTGAAATATGTCCTTCTGATATCTGTGTTAAACCTCCCCCCCTTCACCTTGAACCTATGACCCCTCGTGAACGTCACCACCGACCCGGGGAAAAGCTTCCCACCGTTCACCCTATCTATGCCTTTCATAATTTTATACACCTCTATTAAGTCTCCCCTCATCCTCCGTCTTTCCAAGGAGAACAACCCCAGTTTCCCCAATCTCTCCTCATAACCAAGCCCCTCCATACCAGGCAACATCCTGGTAAACCTCCTCTGTACTCTCTCCAAAGCCTCCACGTCCTTCTGGTAGTGTGGCGACCAGAACTGGACGCAGTATTCCAAATGCGGCCGAACCAACGTTCTATACATCTGCAACATCAGACCCCAACTTTTATACTCTATGCCCCGTCCTATAAAGGCAAGCATGCCATATGCCTTCTTCACCACCTTCTCCACCTGTGACGTCACCTTCAAAGATCTGTGGACTTGCACACCCAGGTCCCTCTGCGTCTCTACACCCTTTATGGTTCTTCCATTTATCGTGTAGCTCCTCCCTACATTATTCCCACCAAAATGCATCACTTCGCATTTATCAGGATTGAACTCCATCTGCCATTTCTTTGCCCAAATTTCCAGCCTATCTATATCCTTCTGTAGCCTCTGACAATGTTCCTCACTATCTGCAAGTCCTGCCAGTTTTGTGTCGTCTGCAAACTTACTGATCACCCCAGTTAATCCTTCTTCCAGATCATTTATATAAATCACAAACAGCAGAGGTCCCAATACAGAGCCCTGCGGTACACCACTAGTCACAGGCCTCCAGCCGGAAAAAGACCCTTCCACTACCACCCTCTGTCTTCTATGACCAAGCCAGTTCTCCACCCATCTAGCCACCTCCCCCTTTATCCCATGAGATCCAACCTTTTTCACTAGCCTACCATGAGGGACTTTGTCAAACGCTTTACTAAAGTCCATATAGACAACATCCACGGCCCTTCCTTCGTCAACCATTTTGGTCACTTCTTCAAAAAACACCACCAGGTTAGTGAGGCATGACCTCCCTCTCACAAAACCATGTTGACTATCGTTAATGAGTTTATTCCTTTCTAAATGCGCATACATCCTATCTTTAAGAATCTTCTCCAACAACTTCCCCACCACGGACGTCAAGCTCACCGGCCTATAATTACCCGGGTTATCCTTCCTACCCTTCTTAAATAACGGGACCACATTGGCTATCCTCCAATCCTCTGGGACCTCACCTATGTCCAGTGACGAGACAAAGATTTGCGTCAGAGGCCCAACGATTTCACCTCTCGTCTCCCTGAGCAGCCTTGGATAGATTCCATCAGGCCCTGGGGATTTGTCAGTCTTTATATTCTCTAACAAACCTAACACTTCCTCCTTTGTAATGGAGATTTTCTCCAACGGTTCAACACTCCCCTCCGAGACACTCCCAGTCAACACATCCCTCTCCTTTGTGAATACCGACGCAAAGTATTCATTTAGGATCTCCCCTACCTCTTTGGGCTCCAAGCATAAGTCCCCACTTTTGTCCCTGAGAGGTCCGATTTTTTCCCTAACAACCCTTTTGTTCCTAACGTATGAATAAAATGCCTTGGGATTCTCCTTAATCCTGTCTGCCAAGAACATTTCGTGACCCCTTTTTGCTCTTCTAATTCCCCGTTTGAGTATTTTCCTACTTTCATTGTACTCCTCCAGCGCTCCCTCCGTTTTTAGCTGCTTGGACCTAACATACGCCTCTCTTTTCCTTTTGACCAGTCCCTCAATTTCCCTGGTTATCCACGGTTCTCTAATCCTACCCTTCCTATCCTTCTTTTTTTACCGGCACATGCTTGTCCTGTAGCCCTAACAACCGTTCCTTAAAAGACTCCCACATACCAGATGTGGATTTACCCTCAAACAGCCTCTCCCAATCAAGAGCTGCCAATTTCTGCCTGATCCCAATAAAGTTAGCCTTCCCCCAATCCAACACCTTACCCTTGGGACACCACTCATCCTTTTCCATCACTATCCTAAAGCTAACAGAATTGTGGTCACTATTTGCCACATGTTCCCCAACCAAAACTTTGAAGACCTGACCGGGCTCATTCCCCAGTACCAGGTCCAGTATAGCCCCCTCTCTAGTTGGGCTGTCCACATATTGTTCCAACGAACCCTCCTGTACACATTTTACAAATTCCTCCCCATCCAGAGTCCCTGCCCTCAGCGATTTCCAGTCTATACCAGGGAAATTGAAGTCTCCCACTACAACAACCCTATATTTCCTGCACCTATCCAGTATCTCCTGACATATCCATTCTTCCACTTCCCTTGGGCTGTTGGGGGGCCTGTAGTACACCCCCAACATAGTGACTGCGCCTTTCCTGTTTCTAAGCTCCACCCAGAGTGACTCGCTACACGACTCCTCCGAATTGTCCTCCCTCTGCACCGCTGTAATATGCTCTCCAACCAAGTAGGGGAGTCTAAAACTAAAGGGCATAGGTTTAAGGTGAGAGGGGAGAGATACAAAAGTGTCTAGAGGGGCAATTTTTCCACACAGAGGATGGTGTCTGGAACAAGCTGCCAGAGGCAGTAGTAGAGGCGGGTACAATTTTGTCTTTTAAAAAGCATTTAGACAGTTACATGGGTAAGATGGGTATCGAGGGATGTGGGCCAAACACAGGCAATAATAAATCAAATCAATTGGGACCAATTTAGTGGTTTAAAAAAAAAGGGCAGCATGGACAAGTTGGGCCGAAGGGCCTGTTGCCATGCTGTAAACCTCTATAAGATGTTGAGGGGTATTGATAGACTGGATTCTCAGAGGCTTTTACCCAGGGCTGAAATGGTTGTCACGAGAGGCCACGGGTTTAGGGTGCAGGGGAGTAGGTATAGAGGAGATGTTAGGGGTAAGTTTTTCACTCAGAGGGTGGTGGGTGCGTGGAATCGGCTGCCGGTAGTGGTGGTGGAAGCGGATTCGATTGAGTCTTTTAAGAGACTTTTGGGTAGGTTCATGGAGGTTAGTAAGATAGAGGGTTATAGATGAGCCGAGAAGGTAAGGAAATTGTTCGGCGCAACTTGTGGGCCGAAGGGCCTGTTTGTGCTGTAGCTTTTCTATGTTCTAAACATTTATGACTCTACGCCCATAGGTTGAGATGAAGTAGGATAGGAGGAGGATGAGGAACGCAACCGCACAGACAGATAGGGCGCCACAATGGCACAGTGGTTAGCACTGCAGCCTCACAGCTCCAGGGACCCGGGTTCGATTCCCAGCTAGGGTCACTGTCTGTGTGGAGTCTGCACATTCTCCCCATGTCTGCGTGGGTTTCCTCCGGGTGCTCCGGTTTCCTCCCATAGTCTGAAACATGTGCTAGTTAGGTGCATTACCATGTTAAATTCTCCCTAGTGTGCCCGAACAGGCGCTGGAGAGTGGCGACTCGGGGATTTTCGCACTAACTTCATTGCAGTGTTAATGTAAGCCTACTTGTGACTAATAAATAAACTTTATGATCTATTTTGGTACTGGTAATTCTATACAATAGGAGTGGGTGTCATAAGTAGAGAAATGGGCAGGAAGAATGCTGGCATATTCTTCAATCCCTGCCATTTTAGGGGCACTGGGATCCACTGAGGTGCCACTGTTCTAAGAACAGCTGTACAGCACGCACACTGGGAAGGGGCAGCACGGACTGAGGGACAAGTCGTAGATGGGCGTCTGTGTGGAGTCTGCACGTTCTCCCCGTGTCTGCGTGGGTTTCCTTCGGGTGCTCCGGCTTCCTCCCACAGTCCAAAGATGTGTGGGGGTGGGTGGACTGGCCATGCTAAATTGACCCTAGTGTCAGGGGATTAGCAGGGTAAATATGTGGGGTTGTGGGGGTGGGGCCTGGGTGTGATGGTGTTCAGTGCAGGCTCGATGGGCTGAATGGCCTCCTTCTGCACCGTAGGGTTTCTACGTTCCTATGTGTGGCATTCACTACCACAGAAAGTAGTTGAGGCCAAAACGTTGTGTGATTTCAAGAAGGAATTAGATATAGCTCTTGGGGCTAAAGGGATCCATGGGGGGGAAAGGGGGATCAGGATATTGAATTTGATGATCAGCCATGATCAAGATGAATGGCGGAACAGGCTCGAAGGGCCGAATGGCCTACTCCTGCCTCTAGTCGCTGTGTAACAAGTGAAGCAGCAAACACAGCAGTAGCTGCTAATGTCTCAGTATTAACCGGTGGAAATAATGACAGCACGAGGAGAATGTGCAAACTCCACACAGACAGTGACCCGAGCCGGGAATCGAACCCAGGTCCCTGGAGCTGTGAAGCAGCAGTGCTAACCACTGTGCTACCGTGCCGCCCAATCTGTGGAACTATTTGCCGCAGAAGGCTGTGGAGGACAGGTCATTGAGAATCTTTCAGAGATAGATACAGCAGCGTGGTGAATTGCCACATTTCCAATGTTGGTCAAGAGAGGAATGTTGGCCGAGGCGCCAAGAGGTGTCCCTGCTGCTCTTTTAAAAAAATCCGCCAGGCTTCTTTCTGATCAACAATGTTGAGCCGCACAACAGGGCCTCGGCCTCAGAGAATTGTAGAATCCCTTCAGTGCAGAAGGAGGCCATTCGGCCCATCGATTCTGCAGCAACCACAATCCCATCCAGGTCCTATTCCTGCAACCCCACATATTTACCCCACTCATCTCCCTGACACTAGGGTCAGTTCAGCCATGGCCAATCAACCTAATCAGTACATCTTTCGGACTGTGGGAGCACCCGGAGGAAACCAGCGCCGACACGGGGAAGAACGTGCAGACTCCACACAGACAGTGACCCGAGCCGGGAATCGAACCCGGGTCTCTGGCGCTGGGAGGCAGCAGTGCTAACCCACTGTGCCGCCGTGCTGGTTTAACTGGCCAGCTGAGGGAAAAACACCTGCGCAAATGCCACCCCCCTCACCAGGGGTTAGGGAGTGAAGCAACAGTGCAGGTTTTCCTGCGCTGATCATTGCTATGACCAGGCTGCGTCACCTACCCAGCGCCCGGCTTCCATATAAACCTGGTGACCTTCGCTGCCCCAATTCACCCCCTGAGGAAAAGATCATGTTGGCGCAGCAGTGGACAGCTGGTGGTGTCAGTGACACTGCGGCCCAGTCATACTGGACGGGCAAATACAGCGCACTGTCATTTGTAGCTACTTAGCACCTCTCCGCTGAGAAAGGGGTTGAGCCAACAACTGCAGGAACCCCCGAGCGTGTGACGTGTTTGCTCCGCGTCCAAGCAAGGTTTGCACCGAACGCGCGACCATTCACTGAACTCTCCTTTCTGGAAGTCAGGGGTGCAAGGTGCTGATTGTCAGAGAGAGGGAGAGAATTAGAGTTTACGGTTGCTCAGCAATCCCTGCAGTCCAATCTCGCCAAAGGGATAGCTGCCCATTCGTGAAACTTAACCAGAACAGCTAGAAGTCTACAGAAAAGGCCTATAAAACAAATGGAAGTGACACGTAAACCCATTGAGTGTGGTCTCTGCTCAGTCCACAGGAGAATCCTGCAGTATCGGAGTGGCAGTCGCTGCCTTCGATTCCCTCATCTTCTCCAAGGCCAGGTACAAGTCCGTCTGCGTGATCGCTCGCAGATACTCATCGGCGGAGCTGAGAGGGAAAAAAAAAACACAACAGCACACGTTAAGATTTTCTTCCCCCAAGGTCAATACAAGGCCAAAAGCGAATTCATTGCAGCCCAATCACCCAAAGCAACACGCCTTCCACCACGGTCTACCAGATCCAACACCTCTTCCAGCCTGAAGGATTTCTCTCTCTCCCACCCAACCCGTCTGCGCAACTCACCAAGTTCGGATCATCGGGCGGAATTTCACTGGCATGTCCGCCCGAGTTCCACGCGATCCCGCCCCGAGGCCAACGGAGATTGCCGTTCTCCGAGCCTCGCCCGACCCTGGAATCGAGGTGGGCGTGCCGGTAAAATTCCGGCCATGGAGTCATAGAGGTTTACAGCATGGAAACAGGCCCTTCGGCCCAACTGGTCCACGCCGCCCAGTTAAGCTAGTCCCAATTGCCCGCGTTTGGCCCATATCCCTCTATACCCATCTTACCCATGTAACTGACTGAATGATAAAAGCAAATTACTGCGGATGCTGGAATCTGAAACCAAAAGAGAAAATGCTGGAAAATCTCAGCAGGTCTGGCAGCATCTGTAAGGAGAGAAAAGAGCTGACGTTTCGAGTCCAGTTGACCCTTTGTCAAAGCTGACAAAGCTGTCACAATTTTGACAAAGGGTCATCTGGACTCAAAACGTCGGTTCTTTTCTCTCCTTACAGATGCTGCCAGACCTGCTGAGATTTTCCAGCATTTTCTCTTTTGGTAACTGTCTAAATGCTTTTTAAAAGACAAGATTGTACCCACCTCCAATACAACCTCTGGCAACTCATTCCAGACACTCCCCACCCTCTATATGAAAGAATTGCCCCTCTGGATCCTTTTGTATCTCTCCCCTCTCACCTTAAACCTGTGCCCTCTAGTTTTAGACTCCCCTACCTTTGGGAAAAGATATTGACTCTCTAGCTGATCTGTGCCCCTCATTATTTTATAGACCTAGAACCATAGAACATTACAGCACAGAAACAGGCCTTTTGGCCCTTCTTGGCTGTGCGAACCATTTTTCTGCCTAGTCCCACTGACCTGCACCTGGACCATATCCCTCCACACCCCTCTCATCCATGTACCTGTCCAAGGTTTTCTTAAATGCTAAAAGTGAGCCCGCATTCACCATTTCATCTGGCAGCTCATTCCACACTCCCACCACTCTCTGTGTGAAGAAGCCCCCCTTAATATTCCCTTTAAACTTTTCCCCCTTCACCCCTAACCCATGTCCTCTAGTTTTTTTCTCCCCTAGCCTCAGTGGAAAAAGCCTGCTTGCATTCACTCTATCTACACCCGCCTCTATAAGATCACCCCTCAGCCTCCTACGCTCCAGAGAAAAAAGTCCCAGTCTATCCAGCCTCTTCTTATAACTCAAACCATCAAGTCCCGGTAGCATCCTAGTAAGTCTTTTCTGCATCTTTCTAGTTTAATAATATCCTTTCTATAATAGGGTGACCAGAACTGTACACAATATTCCAAGTGTGGCCTTACCAATGTCTTATACAACTTCAACAAGACATCCCAACTCCTGCATTCAATGTTCTGATCAATGAAACCAAGCATGCCGAATGCCTTCTTCACCACTCTGTCCACCTGTGACTCCACTTTCCAGGAGCTATTAACCTCCACCACTAGATCGCTTTGTTCTGTAACTCTCCCCAAAGCCCTACCATTAACTGAGGAAGTCCTCCCCTGGTTCGATCGACCAAAATGCATCACTTCGCATTTATCTAAATTAAACTCCATCTGCCGTTCGTCAGCCCAGTGGCCCAAACGATCAAGATCCAGTTGCAATCCGAGATAACCTTCTTCACTGCCCACTACGCCACCAATCTTGGTGTCATCTGCAAACTTACTAACCATCCAAAAGGATCGTTTCCGGATGTATCACAGCTTGGTATGGCTCCTGCTCTGCCCAAGACCGCAAGAAACTACAAAGGGTTGTGAACATCATGCAAACCAGTCTGCAGTCTATTAACTCCATCTACATTTCCCGCCTCGGGAAAGCAGCCAGCATAATCAAGGACCGACCCCAAGCACACTCCTTTCTTGCTCAGAGAGGGTGGCACAGTGGCAGCAGAGTGGCACAAGGGCAGTGCAGTGGCACAGCGGTTAGCACTGCTGCCTCACAGCGCCAGGGACCCGGTTCGATTCCCGGTGTGGGTCACTGTCTGTGCGGAGTTTGCAAGTTCTCCCCGTGTCTGCTTCCTCCGGGTGCTCCGGTTTCCTCCCACAGTCCGAAAGATGTGCGGGTTAGGTTGATTGGCCGTGCTAAATTGACCCTCTCTAGCAGGGTAAATATGTGGGATTATGGGAATAGGGTAGGATTGTTGTTGGTGTAGGCGCGATGGGCTGAATGGCCTCCTTCTCTTCTGTAGGGATTCTATGATTCTACCTCCTTCCGTTGGGGAAAAGGTACAGAAGTCTGAAAGCACTTACCAACAGACTCAAGAATAGCTTCTTCCCTGCTGCCACCAGACCTTTGAGTGGTCCTATCACACATTAAGCTGATCTTTCTCTTCACCCTATCGGTAACTGTAACATTATATTCTTCACCCTTTCCTTCCCTTCTCCCCTAGGTACTCTATGAACGGTATGTTTTGTCTGCATAGCTTGCCAGAAACAATACTCTTCACCCAATAACTCAATTCAATTCTAGAAGGCAGCACCAACCAGGATCTAACTCCACACCGTTGATTTTGACGTTTACGAGGGAAGGAGGGGAAAAGATAATGAAATAGTTCCTCCCCGCGGCAGCACTGGGAACAGATGCTGCCTCACACAGTGACTGGGAAAATACAAGTGGATGCATTGTCGGGACACAAGCGGCCCACGCTTCCCCCGGAAGGGATGTGCTTCCTCCTGTGTTCCCCCACCTTTACTTTCCCCACTGTACTCGTCACCTCTCTCGAGTGCAGAACAAACTCTGCTCGCACGCCTCGTCGCCAGTGTGACTGCCTCTCAAATAGTGTCAAAGCACAGCAACAAGAGTCACCTTTCCTCGCAGTCAGCGGCCTGCAGCTGCCTGGCGATGCGTGCATTTGCTCCTTCCGAACAAAGTCACGCAGCCTGTGCAAGGCTGCCTCTCTGCAGAGCTCCCTGAGGTCACTGCCCGAGTAGCCTCCCGTCTTCTCCGCAATTTCTTTCAGCCTCACACCACTGTTTAACTGCAAGGAACAGAGAGAGGGAGAGAGAGAGAGAGAGTCAGAGAGAGAGAGAGAGTCAGAGAGAGAGAGAGAGGGAGAGTCAGAGAGAGAGAGACACACAGTCAGAGAGAGAGAGAGAGTGAGAGTCAGAGAGAGAGACAGAGAGAGAGAGAGACAGAGAGACAGAGAGAGAGAGAGAGGACAGAGAGAGAGAGAGACAGAGAGAGACAGAGAGAGACAGAGAGAGACAGAGAGAGACAGAGAGAGACAGAGAGAGACAGAGAGAGACAGAGAGAGACAGAGAGAGAGAGACAGAGAGAGAGACAGAGAGAGAGAGACAGAGAGAGAGAGACAGAGAGAGACACAGAGGAGAGACAGAGAGAGAGACAGAGAGAGAGACAGAGAGAGAGACAGAGAGAGAGACAGAGAGAGAGACAGACAGGGAGAGAGACAGAGAGAGAGACAGACAGGGAGAGAGACAGACAGGGAGAGAGACAGACGGGGAGAGAGACAGACAGGGAGAGAGACAGACAGGGAGAGAGACAGACAGGGAGAGAGACAGACAGGGAGAGAGACAGACAGGGAGAGAGACAGACAGGGAGAGAGACAGACAGGGAGAGAGACAGACAGGGAGAGAGACAGACAGGGAGAGAGACAGACAGAGAGAGAGACAGACAGAGAGAGAGACAGAGAGAGAGAGAGACAGGAGAGAGAGAGACAGGGAGAGAGACAGACAGGGAGAGAGACAGACAGAGAGAGAGACAGACAGAGAGAGACAGAGAGAGAGAGAGACAGAGAGAGAGAGAGAGACAGAGAGAGAGAGAGACAGATGGAGAGAGACAGATGGAGAGAGAGGCAGAGAGAGAGAGAGGCAGAGAGAGAGGCAGAGAGAGAGAGAGGCAGATGAGAGAGAGGCAGAGAGAGAGAGAGGCAGAGAGAGAGAGAGGCAGAGAGAGAGAGAGGCAGAGAGAGAGAGAGGCAGAGAGAGAGAGAGAGGCAGGAGAGAGAGAGA